>NW_017257184.1:1066412-1190323 GCF_001594055.1 Mycetomoellerius zeteki
AGAGCAACATTTGAGAAATCGTATCGTAGCTGCAGCGAACAGAATATCGCAAGAACAGTGCCTGGCTGCTACAAGAGCCGTGTTTGACAGATGCAATGCTTGTATTGCTGCAAGAGGTGCACATTTCGAACAAAATCTTCATTAAAAAGTTTATAAATAAAATAATTAAAATAATAAATTAAATATATTTTTTTCTTTTTTCGTGATTTCCTGCGAAACAAAGCAAAAAGGAGCATATGTCTATAGGACTTTTTTTCTTAGTTTTTTACTCCTCTACACGCTCCCGAAGTTTTGCCATTTAATTTGGAAACACCCTGTATATACGAATGCCCGTTGCATTCTGATGAATCGAAATACTCGTTCGGACAAAATTCGATGCATATTCTTTCTTTATATAGTCGACTCTTTCGATTTAAAGTTCCGTGGCGGAATAGGGCTGTGTACTACACGTGTGATAACGCGTGATAACACTGTCACTTCAGTATCGTCAAACTTTCCTCGTACTCCATACAACATTGTCGAGCCTGATATCCCTTATAACGCCATATTGTTTCATTAAAACTTTGCGACTTTGCCGCTATAGTTTTCACTGCTGAAACACGCTGGTGATGCGGTTCCTCTGACTTTTAAATAGAAATACGTGCACACGATGAAATCACGAGATTATTACATTGCAAATGTATTTGTCGTATTCGAAATTCCTTTCTTCTTAGAAATTTGGTAAAATAATCAGGAAATAAATTATTAGTAGTCTCGGGATATTTCGGAAATTTAATTAAACGTCATTATTTTGCAAATTGATCGATACCGCCGTAACGTACAGATTCCCTACTGACTTACATTGCCAGCCTAATTGCGCTCTCCCTACGGTCCCTGTTATTAAATATTAAAAAATGAATGCACCTCGTTACTCTTTCAACTCATTTGATGTCAAGCCCAGCAAAACTGTTTTCGGCAACAAATTGCTCGCTTCTGTCACTGTTGTAACGATATACAAGCTCTCGCACCATCTGCCTTACAAGGAGTTTCGGAATAATTAATATCAGCGTATTGACACGCACGATATTCTGCAGTATATGAAAAATGTCCGCAATAATTAATGAGAAGTAAAAGTTCTTGCACGTAGGTATTATAAGTAAACGCCGGCACCTTATTCAGCGTTTCAAAATATTTTTGCTCTTCGCTAATTTATGAAAGACATTATTAAATTTCAAAATTATACTTAGGAAAGTTCTCAAGAAAATTCACAACAATTTTTAGCGATAGACATTGTGAAGTGTCATTATTTTAGATGGTGTTTCTCAGCTATCAAGTCGTTACTACTTTCCACGTTCTATAGTTGTGTTCCGATATACATTGCTAGAACCGAAAATGTATGGGATACGTTACGTAAGAAGTATAAATTTAGCAATGTATATAAGAACGCGACCTATTTGAGGATGTTTGGACTTACAATATTATGTAAAAAAAACAACAAAAAATTGTGAAAAAAATTGATCAAAATTTTACGAAAAATTTGGTTATGAATATGCTCTGAAATCATAATAAAAATAGATGCATAAAGTTGTCCTATAAAATTCCTATAAACTATCGGTTTAGAAAGAGTGAGATAGCTGAAGAGAGATATCGATGTGATTCAAGTCTTTCTAACGGAGCAAATGTTACAATCAGAAAATGCACAATCTATATCTATTATAACATCTATACTTGAAATCAACTGCAAAAAAAAACAAAATAATGAAAATATTGGTTACAAAAACGCAGCTTTACTGTGATAAGACTTTTTTAATATGATTGTTTATATATTTAGATTCATTGAGAAACTGAAGCCAAGATCACACAATATATTAAAGGAGTTTATAATACCTAATTGTGCAAAACTGCTTTTTCCGCTGAACGTAGCTAATGGTTTATGCAGCGCAATGATTATATTTTGCTGCAATTTTAGATAAATAACTTGTAAACAAATAAGAAGACATTTGCACGAATATTAGAATACGTAAAAAATTTAATTTAGTTCGTAATAGTATTTTTTCATTAAATTTGCAAATAGTACTATAAAATGTGACATCATACATAAGAATTAATATAAATAAATAATCAAATAACATTTAAACAAATAAGAAAATTGTGCTTAAATTTTACATAGATAATCAGAGATAATAATAAGGTAGAATAATCTATGGAATTTTTTATATTTTTGAAATGTGACATATTCTGTTATGAATGCATGGCTCCATTTATTTAATTACTTTCGTATTGAAGATACGATAGTATAAAGGAAAACAATGCTCCCAGTAAATTTCTCGCAAAGCAATGTGTAGATTCTTGTTTTAGCAATATAACAACACGACGTTCGAAGATTCCCTGGGGAATAACTATCGAAGTATCGATACATTACTTTATACAGTTCTAAGAACATAGACCGCTTCTCCATTTATCCTAGTAAAATATTTAAAGGAGGATGTTAAGTTTTAATTGTTTTTCGACCAAAATAAAGAAGTTCCGAGATGTACAAATTATATATAGATATCTAATATGAATTTAATATAAATTGATATGAATTAAAGAGAGAGCTACTCTCTTCTCCCTCTTCTTAAGCGAAGTCGAGTGTATCGGTTGTCTTGGAGAAATATTGGAAACATGAGAGAAACCGTGATAAAAGTCAATAGATCTAATGCTATAACATATTTATTGATAAAAAGTATTAAGTAAGACATCAAAATATCTTGGGAATTAAGCAATAAGAACTGTATTGTTACAATACGTCTATCTAGAGATTTTCGAGCAATTAACGAGCAACAAAGAGTCTGATACAAAATAATCGTTTGATTTTGAATTCTAGTTTTAAATAACGAATTTGTTTATCAAGTTATATATACTTAAGTACTTATAATACAGTTTCTATTGCTTAATTCCTAAGATATCTTGATATCTAATTCAACAACTTCTAGGTTTATTGCTGTCGATAACGATCCTTCCATGTTCCTAATGTTTCCCCAAGCGATATACCATTCGACTCCACTTAAGTAACTCTTTAATATGATATATGTATAATCTGTACATTTCAAAACCTTTTCATTTTGGTAAAAAAACAGTCACAGTAAAAAACATAAAAAAACTTAACATCTTCCTTTTCGAAAGTAATGATATCAATTAAACGATCAAAATCACTATCAATCAATAAAAATAGATTTATTATTATATCATAATCGCAGTAAAATTATATTGTAAAATACAAATCATATTTTATAAAAAATAAATATAATCGCAAGATATTTATTGTACAACAATCACAAATTTTATCCACAAATATTCTACGATTGTACAATACATCAAATCGTCGATGTTTGAATGACAGCGATTTACCGATTGTGCCAACTAGTAATGCGCATTCGGGTACAGGCATAACAATAATATATAAAGCTGAATTATTTTTTTAGGAATTTACCTATTTTTAGCTATCCTACACATTTATACGCCATTCGTACTCTCATTCTCACATACTTCTCCGATATCGCACAAGCTTTTATGGACGATAACGCCACGAAGGGGGCGAATATCCACGACCTCCTGATAATTTGTCTTGTTGCCACCCACCCACATCTGCTGGCTTTTGAAAAAGGGTAGGAAAAGTTGGATGCGAACCGATAGCTGGGAAAACGACGTATCACCCCGTGGGACTTGTCCGCCTCCTCGCGTTCATGTACCTCCATGAAATCTCGGTTATTGCTGCGGGTTTTAAGAGAAACGAGAAAAGCTGATAAGAATTCCTTAGCAGATCAACGGATACACAAATTCAATTTGCTTTTTTAATATTCTCTTTGTACAAATAAGATTAAATGTAAAACTATACTTATCGCGCAAGTTACAATCAAGCTTTATATTTATTTTTGTTCTCTTAAAATATAATAATCTCTCTTATTGATATTAACATTTTTTAATTCAATAACTTCGTTAATTCCACATTTCTAAACATATAATTATAAAATACAAAGACTGTTATATAATATCTGATACTAATTGTTTTCATTTTTCATATTTTTACTAGACTTTACGACAGAATTATTTAAATGATTTAATTTCTGCGTAATTAATTCTATAATCAAAAGGGATTAATTAATCGATATAATGGGTTGCGTTCCGTGCTTCATCTTTTTTCTACCTATATATTATTATCGCAAAGTTCATCCCACGCACTATATTAAATTTCGTTCCGCTAGAAGGCAAAATCGCGATCATCCAATTAATTGACGAATAATTGCGTATTGTGTTTCGCGTGTTTCGTCAACGAGGATAGGGATTTCGAACGTTTCGCTGTAATGTAATTCACAATTTATTCTTGATGTAAGGGCGTTTCTGGCGATGAAAAGAAGAAATGCTTTCTTACCTCAGGGAGAAAATATCTCTCTCTCTCTCTCTCTCTCTCTCTCTCTCTCTCTCTCTCTCTCTCTCTCTCTCCCGACATTGACGCTCGACGCTCGTTCCTATCTCTCTGGAATCATCGTAATTGGCTTTATTAACCGAGTCCTCCTTTCGTATCCAATTTCAATTATCGGCCTCGGCATTACGCGCGCGATCGCGCGCTCCGAGCGCGCCGAAGAGTTTTTGCGCGTCTTCTCGTATTTTAATCCCTAAATTAGAACACGTAATTACAGCACTTCCTCAGTTTTGCACAAATTGTAGTTTGAATATTAAAACTTTGGCGTATAATTGCCCGGTAGTATTATATCGTTGACGTTGCGTTATGGCATTATATTTTCTGTTATTATAGATTAATGCCTTTTCTCGTTTATAAAAAGCGTTTATAAAATTTATGTTACTTTTACTTAAAATAATGTTTAATAAACGATATTCACTAAAAATACAGATATTTTTAACACAAAAAATTTAAAAAGAATAAAAAGAGAATAAAAATGGGAACTTTGTGTTATAAAAGATTAAAGTAAAATGAGATTATTACAATAGGAATATTTATAGAAATAACCGTTTTATTGCAATTATAATATAAAAGGTCTTAAAATTCTCTTATTTTCATAAATATACTTATTTAAAAATTGACTTACATTTATATATATTATATTTATACTTAGTTATTGATTTATTAAATTTAGTACATACTAATTTTGATATTGTCTCTCATGTTCTTTGAGATATCGAGAAAAGAAAGAACAAATTAATATTTAGGTATATATAACACATGTTTATATAACAAATGTGACTATTAAATAAATTTATTTATTCATTATTTATTATCTCTATGACATTAACTTCGAATTCCTTTCTTACCGTTAAGAGAAGCTGTTCTTAAAATATACATATGCATACATAGGATCTTGTCAGAATGAATCCAGACGTCATAAATAAGTATACATCATATACATATATTCACTATTCCCTCTTCTTACTTTTCTATCTCTTGATAATATATCGAATTGAGAAACTGCTCAGCCACACATTTTGCATTATGTATAGTACTTCTTTGGTCTTTAGGTGAGCTGTACATGTATTTCTCATCAGCCAAAGCTCAGCTGATCAATGATGTAAATGCTATTTTAAATGATAGCAACAAATTTATTGGATGTGGTCTTCAATATGAAAGTTATATTCTATCGCGTAGCAAAAGCTCAAAATATAATACAGTATCGCGACGATATGAGGTATTTTATAAATTATGTAGAGATCAATTAATTCACTCGAAATTAAATGATTATCTTAATGACATTATTGTTATGCATTTTATAATCCACGAATATACGTTAGCAAGATTGAAAAATTATAAAATGTAAAGCTTTTTACTTTTTGTTATAATTACAAAATGACATTTTCAACATTGGTACGAGAAGCAACGTAGAATGTAGCAAATGCAGCAGCTGATTATGCTGCTTTTTAATAAAATTGCAAACAGGTAATAAAAAGAAATTCGTAATACCGCTGTCCGTGCTTCCACCCTAATAAAATGTAAGGTAATGAGCTATTACTATAAAACGAGACACAATTGCCTTTTCAACTCTCCATTTTCCAACTTCCTGGCCGGACGACTTTTTAACGCTTCTCGAAAAGTGAATTAACTCATAAGCGTTATTAGGTATTTAATAAGGGTGCGCTAATGTCTGTGCGGACACACAGGATAGTCGGCGAAAGTACTGACTAAAGCCTGCGGGATAAAATTTCATCTAATAACCCCGATTAAAGGATTAACCTACATTATCCGACAAGTTCGCGCGGCAATGTCGTTCCGCTCCGGGAAATTCCGCGCAATCTCGCTTTCCGCAAAAGATCACTCCCCATCCTCCTCATCTATCCTTTTTCTTCTCTTTTGAAATCTCTTTCAGTTGTAACATTTCTCCGTGTGGATCGCGACGTATTTCAGCTCCTTTCTCACGATTGATTTCTTCTATGCGAATTTCCTGTGCGCGAAGACCGTAACTGAGGCCGGGGGTCTATTCGCGGATTAAAAGGAAGTCCCGACGCGACGGTGGCGAAAAGTTAGAGTCCTCGCGTCTTGCCTATCCTATCGTTGTTTTATCCAGCCTTCTGGCTGTTTATTTCTTCGAAATCAGCTTTTGTAGATTTCTGACGGTATCGCCCATCGCCGAAAATGGAGCAGGAAATGCAATTAAGGCGCCGCGGGGCTCTACCGTGTTTTCTGCTCGTGTGTTGCTACGCCTTTTATCTCTCGTTCCCGTTCGATAACTGAAAGGACGCGTTTGATATGTATCTGCCAATTCCATTCTCAAACTATTTCTCGTGTATAGAGCCAGTAGCGCAGCATATCCATTGTGCCTTCAGTTTTTGATTTTTAATTTTTCATGTAGCCGCACGTACATTTTAGTTTATATTGATATCGGGTAGAAAATAATTGAAAAGCATTAGATATTTCTTTAAAGATAATAAAAAACCTGACTTCTTATGAGTTCGTCGCATATACTTATTGTATGATTATTTTTTCATTAAGATTTTAAGTGAAAAATATAAATTCTTTGTTTATTAAAATATATATAGAACATTTTTTTATTTGTCAATTTCTTTGTTCTTTTGTATTTTTATATTATTATTTTATCATAATGCAATTTTATATTTCAATAATATACCAATATTCATAAAATCGGTTAATAAAATCGGTTACCAAACAGTAACGATAACCCAATAACGAAAATTCTGCAGCAATTACCTGCAGTTACGCTATTACAATAAAAAAAACAGCTGTTCTATAATTTTTTGTCGTCTGCAATTATCGTAACTAACAGACCTACCATGCCAAGACTCTAGTATTTCAAACAATGGCGTACTATGTCACACGACGCGAGACGTCCAAAAGTTATCGCCGAACAATGCGGACAACAAAATGCCAAAACTAGCGGGTCGAGAAATAACGACACATTTTTGCGAGGAAGCTCTCACTGGCCAGCCGATTCCGCGGCCCGTTTTACGGCACATTGTGACAACCTATTTTTCTTCCGTTCATAAATACGACTGCGCTTTATATCCCATCATATCGACCTCCGCCGTCGATATTTTTTCGAAGCAACACCGCAGGTTTAATTGCGTTTTCATGCGAGTACGTTCTCGAGCGAACGGTTAATTAGTCATTCGCGACAATGCCGCCCAAAACACGGTCGCTGCAAAATTTTAAAACTTGGCCACCATTTACGCAATACATGTAATACGCGTCGCCACCGCGGCGCGTAAATTTCGCCTCGTGACACTCGTAACTTTAACTACGTGAACGCATAAGTTTTCGAGCCCGCGCGGAGCCGCGTAAACGTCGGTGCAGCCGGCTGTAAATAAAATTATTGCCGCTACGAGAGTGAAACCTCGCGACTGAGAAAAGTTTCTCGTAAAACTCTTGCCGGATGGCACTTCGCCTGATAAACGCGACGTTCTCGCGACGTGGCAATTATCTGGACCGGAAGAGAAACGAGACGCCGCCGATCATTGGCGTGTGGATTGCGGCAGAAAATGTGCAAACAATATATGTGTATATAAATGTAAAATTCATTCTATATATATATATATATATAAACTCTTTAGAGTGAGATGCTACTTCAACGAATTTAAAGAGTACAATTGCGTAAATATAGTTGTAAGTGGTTGTATTTGTATGAATTAAACAGTCACAGTCAAATATTCTCTTCATATTTGACGGTAATTGATCAATTCTTACAATTACTACAATTACTTACAATTCTACTTAATACAAATATAATTCACCATGTATTGGTATAACAAAAACATAAAATAATATAAAATATATATATAGATATAACACTTTTTAAAATGGCTAGGAGAAAAAATATCTCCCTCTATGTTTATCCTGATTTCAATGAAACTATTTATTATATCGAAATACTAAACATAACTAGATATGTATATTAAATTATGATTTTAAAACTGTTTAACTATTCCTTTTTGAAAAAGTCTAGGATTAGAATTATTAATCTAATAACTACAGTTATATAATTAGGGGCTAATAGGTGTACTTGAATTTGCCGAAAATAAGTATAAACAAGACGACAACTTTTAGTTCATATTCATAAAAAAAAAAGATATTTTTCGATGAAAATATCTTTCGCATGCTCGTGGTGAAGCAGTAAAAAAAAACACCGACTAGAGAGAACAATGCATAAACTTATTTGAAGAGAAGCGAAAGTCTTGCAGGGAGCTCGTACGATGTCCTCGAGAGACCGAAAGATGCAACGATGAACACGTGGTATGCAGAGATGCTGCGGTGACGGTAATAATAGTACTTGAAGAAAATGACCGGGATAAAAAGAACGGAGTATAATATAAAAGAAAATGGAAAAAAGAGAGCTGCATCAGAGATAGATAACAAATTTAACATCCTATTACAAGATTGAAAGAAAAAATGCTTTAATATTAATAAAAACGTATTTTATTGCAGTAGATAAACTTCAGTATATTAATTGAGAAACGTTTCAATTTTTATATAGATTCAATTTTTAAAAAATATGTAAACATATATGTATAAAGGAATGTTTTAATTTTTCTCTCTTGAAAATCGTCAATTGGTATAAAAGGTCCATATGTCAATATAATGAAATGGGGAGATATCGAATATAACAGTAAAACATTTACATACTCACAAAGCGCACTGTCAATAGTGCTTTCAGTGTTACAACACTAGTGACATTCTACGGTCAATGTTCTGTGAATTCGGTGATACAATTCAGTGATAAGTGATGAAACAGTTTTATATCAGTGCCGCTATCGTCGCACGAATAATTTCACATGCGAGATCATTCCCCAAAGTATCGTATGAATACCGAAACCCATCATATCCCACCGATAAAATGCCGTCCCCTCGAGTCGAACGCGTATCGTCGAAATCGTAGAATTGACTCGAGAGAAAAGAATTGAACGTTTTTCATCGTGTATGCGATGACAGTAATATCGAGCCCGTCCCCTCGGGCGTGGGTGAACCGTATTCGACGACGATTTCTAAGGTTTATTGCGAGGGTACGAATCATGGAAGGGGCAATAGTTTGTGGGTGTCCTCTTCTTGACACAATTACGAATTCGACCTTTTATTATCCTTCAAGAGGGACACTTTTCCAGGACAAAGGTATCTCTCTGGAAAACAGCGCGTATCTCTTACTGTTTTTTGGAGATGGAAAAACGAAAGTCTCGAAAGTTAAAGGGGCAACGGTCATCAAACCGCGCCAATATTAACTTAGGACAAATTGAATGCTCGAGGAGGCAGACGACTAACTTCAATTTGGTTTCCTGCTGAAAAAAATGGTCCTATTCGCTTTTATTCGAAATGTAATCGATCGCCTTTTGCGTTCACAAACAAAGGGAGTCGTCAGAAATTTTAAGAAGGCTGAATACAGCGTGATGATATCTTCTAACAAGTATTCGTGCGATTTTCTTTCTTGAAAATTATTTCGCGACTGCATTTTACAAAAGAATATTATTTGATTTTTTTATTATATTCATAATAACGCAGCATTCATAATTTATTTTGGTAAAATTAGCTTCATATTTTATTTTAATATAAAATTCACGTTAAACTTTTTAAGCGTATTAACAGTCCTACACGGAAAAAAATGTTTCTGGTTTACAGCTAATTTTGATTAGCTGAAATTGCGTTAGCTACTATAACTATGAATTTACTAATACATACGAAAGATTTGCTGCTGTAGCTAATATAAGGATGTGATAGTAAAATATGCATGTCTGTTACAGATCGATTTATTTAGCAATATGAAGTTAGTTGTCACAATTATCGGATATGTCCGTGTAAAAGAAAATTGTCTCTACCACAGTTAAATATGGTTTACTGAAACTGTACTTGCTAAATTGTCTGTTACACAGAAAACATTTGCTACAATGATCAATACATCGACATAATAGCGAAATGCTTGTCTGTTACAATGATAATATTTAGGCCTCACAGCTAATGGAAATTAGACCTCGCAGATACGATGTTAGGCGTCCATATAATGCTACTGAATTTAGCTGCCATACCTAATTTTTAGCTGTGGCAGCTAATCTTTTTTTTCCATGTATTCATACTTTTAAAGCTTTGCTTATTAGAATATCTTAATTTTAAATGTGAATTTGAAATTAATTCTGTAATTAGACTCTGATTGTAATTATGGTTATGAAAAAAAAAAACGATTCTCTAGCCTCATTACGCCAAAGAGAATTGTTTTAGTTATTATAAAACAAAAAGGAAAGAGGGAAGAAAATGCAAAAAACTTATGTGCACCGCGAAATATAATTAATCCAACTTTAACATCTGTAGAATTTGCGAATACCATCTTGATTTTAATAAGTACAGAGAACAATGGATAGATAACTGGCTGCCACTTGCTAACGCCTTGAAACAATGGCATCGCTTCGCGGACGTTATCGCGACTCTGAATGGGCGTTGATGCTTATCGCTTTGAAGTACGAGTAACCGAGTGAATCCTTGCACGGATAGCGTCAGAACTTTGCGGGGATGTATCGCTCCCGCCAAGAGGAACGATCGCGTGCACCATGATTCCCTCTCTCTGTTTTCCTAGAAATTCTAGTCCGACGTGAGAGATTGTCGGAAAATATTTTCGCCAGGTCGCCTCGGTTATATCAGACCCAACAAGTGGCCTCATGCATAATAATCTCATGATGACTTGCGAAAACCGTAATGTAATTTTAATATATCTCTGTCTTCCTGAAGTAACGCGCGGTCTTGATGAAAAGCTTGGAACGTTTTTTCCAACCCAAGGTGATTATCGTCTATTCTTGAGGGAGGATATCCAGAAAAGTCAAAAAGATGTCTATTTTTACGAATTTTTTTGCAAAAATTATTAACTTTACTCAGAGTTTCAACGAATATTTTATACGTATATTAATGAGTTACATAAAATATTCAATTAAAAATATTAACGAATAACGCTGGCATAACTATTAGCACCAAGTTTGTCCGTATGGTGATAGGTCAACCATCGTAGCTTTTCTACACAGTTATTTATCTGAAATAAGAAACAACAAATTTTTGAAATATATTAATAAATCTAGTCTTTGTCGTAACCAATTTTAAACATTTTTAATTTTGATAAAATGGCGGACTGAACTTAAAAGATACAATTTTTCGTCAAAATATTATTTGTTTTCGTAAAAAAAAAACTAAGAAAGACTTTAGAAATTCCCTATATGACTAGATTTATTAATACATTTCAAGAATTTGTTGAATTTTTTATTTCAGATAATAAATTGTATGAAAGCTATGATAGTTATTGTAAACTGCTATTGCTATTGCTGCCAACAATTATACATGCACTATTTGTTTTTAACATTTTTAATTAACAATTTTATGTAACGCTTACAAATATACATGTAAAATATTGTGTAACGAAACGTTCTCGATGCGAAACAATGAACTATCAAATCACTGAAAATATCTACACTTCGAATATCATCAAATATCACGTTGTTATCCCTTAGGAATCCCTTTAGGGAGTTGATCGCATGTCGATGCATGCACGCTAAGACGTGTCTGCAATCTTGCGGTAATCGGGACATGTACATTGAGCAGTTGTTATCACCCAAAGTGCAACGTCGCTGATTTCGAGATTGGAAATTAATGAATTAATTAGCAGGCTGTTGTGCTCTTGAATGAATGTGAGAGAATAATTCGTTTCGCCGCTCTCAGAAACAATTCCGCAGACAGATTACTTTTGAATTGGACGACTCTTTCACAAATGGAATTCTTTTAATGCCGTAGTAAATATCAACTCTTGTCTGATCGTTTCCTCACACGCATTACCTGTTCGTCTAATAAGTAAATTTATCCAAAAGATACACTCCGACTTCTTTCCAGTTTGGCACAAATGTATAAGAGCTACAAAAAATATTTTATTTGTGCCTTTCCATTTTTGTCCATAAACGGTTTTAAGAGTAGTTACTACTCCCTTGAATTTTAACTATTATATCTATAAAAGTAGAATAACAATGCGATTTACAAAAACTCCTATATCTTATATTAAATTTCATTTTTTTAAATTATTATTCTATTTATAGATATGAGGGTAAAAATTGATAGAGCTTAAAACTGCTCTCAAAATCGTTTATGAGAAAAATGGAAAGACATATGTTAAATATTTTTCATAGTTCTATTTGTGTTAAATTTGAAAGAAATCGATGTGTACCTTTTGGAGAAATTTACTTGTAAATGGAACATGAATACAGATAAAAGCCTAACTTATATATTTTATGATGTAACGACAAGACATCACAAAGTAAAATTTCATCGCATAAAAATTTATCGCAATATCGAAACATAATATATATAATGCTTGTTTTCTTTTTTAAAGAAAAGATATTAGTTTGCATTTTTGTGAAGTAACATACCGTGCAGAAAATTTTCTTTTAAGATGTTACTCGCTTAGTAAATTTAATAATAAATCGCTATGAAAAGGATTGCAACAATCTTTAAATTTTAACAAATTAAATTTTAAAAGAAATTAGATTGATTTAAAAATATAAATTAAGACAATTTAAAATTGCTTAAAAAGTTGTAATTACATTTTTTAAGAGATCAGAATACAAAACTTTATGTTAGAGCAATTATGTACATAATCAACTTAATTATCAATTTAAAGAAAATCATTTAATTGATGATACGATCTCTAACGACTCTAAGATTGTCTATAACACTTCCTCTTCTTTTTAAGTTCCTTCCTACACCACATAATGTTCGGAAAGTATCACGAAAGCCATCGATAACTGGAAATACGGGCCATCGATCCGTAATTTCTTTAAACGACAGACGATGTTCGGCGAGAAGATTCAAATCCGTGTCGCTATCGATCTAAATTCTGCGGCGAACAAAGTGCAACCTTTCCGTTCCACAGCGAACGATACGACGTTGAATCGTCACGAGGAAATTCGTTACTTTGACGATCGTTTCTATCGAAGCTCTTTCTAACGGTGCACAATGAAATGAATCACATTGCCATTGTAGGCAATCATTCGCGATTCATTTAACTTGCTAAGAGATTCCTTCCGGAAACGTCGCGGTGCGTTCCAAGTGCAATTCAGGAAAGGAAATTTTCTCAAAGAAGACCCATTTTCGGGAAAGACGTACTGTACGTAGTTGAACACAGCTCACGGATTCTCGTTATGCTCTTCTAAGCCCGTCGTCGACTAGCGATCGTCGTTAACACTCTCATAATCATTGTCGTCAGTTGTGCACCATGAAACCAAATGGCGTACATACCGACCCATTCAGACTTGTTTACGACGTTTTTCCTTGATTCCATTCACAATTTGCGCGAAAGTTTTATTTATTAGAATGTCTATTATAAACTTAATCCTGATATGATTACGCAGTTAATAGAATACTTTAATAAATGCAATACTTTAATAAATGAATATCGACTAGTATGTGTATAACACAGAATAAATAAATATTTGACTTTTGATTAACGGGCAAGATTTTATGCCTAATAATAATCTTTTGTGAATTTTATACATTCTGTTTCTATTTCTTAAATCATATACCGATTTATTATTTCGTAAAACTTTAAGACCAATTATTTTTGGGCATTTTAAAATTAAATATTGAAGATGTCAATATTTATTATCGAGAATATGTAAGTAAAAACAGGTTCAAAATCAAATATTACAATGTTTGACTTGGAAAACTGTAAAGTAAAATTTAAAATTTGAAAGAAAACATGAATAATAATATAACAATAATAGTGAACAATAAATAATAATTATAATAAAAGAAATAAAAGGATAGTAAGAACAAAAAGAGAACTGGTAAGCAAAATGTCTACGAATACAAATACAGAAATACAAAGAGATTAGCAATTGAAATTACATCAAAACTTTCAGTACGTATATATATAATTTCACTAGAATTTGTATCTCATAATTAACATGGGTTCAACCAAACTTAATATTAGGAAATGTAATTAAGTTTCTAACTTCAAATAATTGTAATTATCAAATAATTAACTCATTTATTAACTTTAAATATAAGTAAATTTTTCAAAAAAACGTATTCATTTCTACGAGGCTTTTAGCTTCGTTCATTTCTGCAGATGCAATTCTGGCACGCAGATCATGCGTGGCATGCACTTGAATAATTCACTGATCGGAACGATGTCATTATAGGTGCGTAAAAATGTTGAAAAAAACTGTGTGCTGAAAGAAAGCTCTGCACCACATGCATGAGCTTGGTAACTTCTCGTCGTCGCTGTTACGCGTCACGGTAAAGCGGGGCTAACGGAAGGATAGCAAAAAGAGTCACCCCTCGCCGCAGGGACAAGAACTACCTCCAAGATATTCGAGCAATTTCAGCCGTAGGAATATTCATGAACGATGCCGCGGTTGCTGGCTATACTGTTCCGCTTCTATTCACTCTACTGACGGCTCGGTCGAGGTCAGAAGGCTTGCTTTACGAAGCAGGAAATCTGTGTAGATGGGAGGCCATCTAAAGAAAAAAAAAATGAATAGAATGGTTGGGGATGGACGTGGTTTCCCGTAGAGTGGAAAATGAGCCCAGAGGGAGGTCGTCACTGGGGTTAAGCAGCGACATCCGCACTTCAATTAGCTGAAGTGTATGGACTAAAGAGCTGATGATGCTGTGCAATTTGTCGTAGTAACTGCTTGTTGACCAATCGGTATGGAGTACTTGAATAAATTACGAAATAATCAGACACACGACTGAACAGACGACAACTTATTTTTTTTCTTTTTGCGTTTCAAGTCTGACAAACTAAATCGACGCGCAGTTTATAGAACTGAAGAGAATGTATTTGCAAATTTACATATGAATATTATTAAACATCAAGATCCGTTTCGACCGAAAATAGGGTTTTTTTCTCTTGACTTATTTTTTATACATATGGTATATAGCGTAGTGTAGTGCACAAAAATACATGAAATTTAGATATGCTGTACGCATACAAAGAATTTTTACTTGAATTAATAAACATGTGATTGTTTGATTATTAAAAAGAATAATACTCTCAGAGAGAAAGGGACAGCAGCATCAAAAAATAAATGAACTAAATTATGTGACTTGCTACTCTTTTAATTCGTTATTTCAATCACTTGGAGCACGCTTTAATCCAGTCGTAAAGAAAAACTTAAGAAAATCTACGATACCGCCTGAAACTCTGAACCTTGTTCTTGCATAATTTACTTTGCGTTGCGAAGCGTCTCGTCCAATCCCGACGGAAATTTTTTTGTCGAGACGAAGAAAATGAAGAAAATCTTGTCTCGTTCCAATTCTCATGGCCTCGTCCGATTTTCCGACCCGCAAACGCTAACTCGAAGCTGAAACTCTATATCGACAAACCTCTCGTAGTCGACAAGAGGAAATTCGAACGGTAGTACGAGACAATTTGCGGAATCGCGATCGCCTTGAGGCTGGGAAATCGAAAACCCATGATTGCAATTTGCGCGCGCGAACACTCCGCACGTCGTGGCTAAGGACTGCTCGCATTGTCGTGCGATGTGCCAAGTTTCTGCGTTTCGATCGCGTTGCACGTCTCGTTGGATCCTGAAGACGTTTTGAAGCATTTGCACAAATCAATGCTGTAAACCGCATTCCATCAAACTATTGTTCCAATTCATTGTTAGATGATTCTTGGTTCTTAAAAATAATCGTGATTATTTAGAAAAAAGGAATAGAAACATAATTTTAAAAGTTATCCTAGAATTGATTCTTGTTCAACATTTTTAATTGCTTATTAGTTACGAAATTTTTTAAATTTATTATCAAGAATTTAATTTAAAATTTAATGTTTAGCAAGCATATACTACATACACAATTTTTTTTAAGCCCAAATAAAAAAGTATGCTGATCGACGTACACTGGTACATGCCAATACTGAAGAATCGTTACGCTATTTTCATGCCGGTTCAACGATGAACATTAAAAAGAGCTCGGAACACAGTATTCTTGTTTACTATACATAATTCTTATAATCGGTTAAAAAAAAAAATATATATACGATAAAAAAGAATACAATTGTGAGAAGTAATTCGTAAACATGATCGCGGAAGATCTCGATTTTTATGCAATGTTTTTCATCATGCCTCATTAATATAGTCACCATCCGATTATTCATTATTAATAAGGTATAAACAAATGTAACGGTAAACAGAAGAGACCGGTAGACGTCGGGGATGACAGTAGTCTTAAACGGTGATCCCCGTCTTCCACCTTCAGGTCGTCCCTTGCACCGGAAATGTCACCAAAGGTCAGATTTACGATCAGGAATGGATTTAGCAGGGGTCACCGGACCCCGACTGTACATTTCAGTTCCAGAACTTTTTCGAAATTTATCGCGTTACTGTAATATCTATCACTTCGTTGACACTTGTGCCAAAAGAGGAGGGAAGCAGGTCTATTTTTAATAACATGATTTATTGAGTAATATTTAGACGTAATTGTGCAGTAATCGGTAAATATCTATTGCGATTTATAACATAATATCGAAGAATAATAATACATTGCAATTTTTAAATATTTTAAATATTAAAAAAATCTTTTAACCATTATATAAGTCTATTTATTTCTTCAAGCGCTTTCTATGTTTTCGTACATTCTTGCATTTTTCCCTTTTTCAAAGATCTAAAAGGTCTGCTTTCAGCGTAGAAAGTATAGAAAATAAAACATGACAAATCCTATATCTGTCATCACGACATTATTTGTCTTCCGTTAATAGCTGTTTATCTTAATCCGTCCATTAGCCTACTCTTTGTATCGTTCAATCAAAAACACAGTAACGATCATTATGTAAAAATTGCTGATCTAATTCATGGAAAATTCTGTCTTCGCGTGCACTAAATATTGTGTTGCCTTTGCTTAAACTTTGTATTTTTGCGTCATCCATCAAAATACCCATCAATAATCATTTAAGAAAAAAATAAAGATAGATCGCGGGTTCGTAAAAACGACGCTAGCAGAATCGATTATTATGGATATTGGACGACCTGTGCTTCCTGTTTCTATACAGTGTCTTCAATTTACACTATACTGAGGTCTATAATAAACAGTTACGACTAGGGTTACCAACCGTACTCTTAAAATTTTATGTATTTATAAAATTATATTACTTAAGAATTATAAATAAAAATAATGTTCTAGAAATTTTATTTCATTAAATATCTACATTTAATGAAACGCATAAAAAATTATACTCCCTTTCTCTCCGCCCCCGATTCACATTTTTTTTTAAATGTATACATATATATCTCTTTCTTGCGATTTAGATATGGTAACGCTAGTCACGACTAATCATCATGGAATTTGAACACGCCAGAAACACCGACGACAATGATGCATGTGCTGAAAAAAACCCTATAAAAGACACTCGCGTCTGATAATTCTAATAATCGGATGCACGCTCCCGCGAATGAAATAAAATTAGAGTAGGTACGCCCCGCGTTAACGAGCCATTTAGATGGAAATTCGCGCAGTTAATAAGGTACAAAGCTCTTAGCAAACGCAAAAAGCGACTACCATGCCGACGGAGAGTAGATTTACGGTCATACAACAAGAGGGGTAGCCATGCCAGTTCGACAAAGCTCGACAAAGGTTAACCGTTTTTCTTGTTTATTTTCGTTGCAGGACCACCCATGGTTCATCCACCGAGTCAAACGGTGACGGCGAACGAGGGCGAATCTCTGGACATCATCGTCGAGTTTTGTGCTCGGCCGAGTTACACGAAAGTTCTCTGGATATCGGAGAAGCATGTGTATACGCCGGACGCACCCTCCCGTGACGGGGTTCGAGCCCTCGCAATCGAGGTAAATTTGCATGTCTCGCTGTATCAAACATTGTTCGCGTGCTTGGGCGCCTTCGTACGGTTTCTCAACTCGCACGAGAGCGCCCGTGAAATTCAGATTACATAAATACACTTGGTCTCTGAAATTATGCCAATTCGATAATTTGCAGTTCATGCTCGAATTCACTGGTGTCACGTCCTTTTCAGATATGCACAAAATTAATTAAACTAGTTTACAAAAATCGTAAAGTATGTAAAATTAATTAGTTCACAAATTTTGAATAATCTTTAGTGCAAGAAAAGGAAACAACTTTTTTTTAACGATTTTAATTTGAAATTGGACACCAAGAATAAATCTAATTAAGACAGAAATTAGCAAGAAAAATCCTATTTTCAAAGCGGATCTTAATGCTTAAATATTGCGATGTGAATTTGTATAGATATCCAATAGGATTTCTCTTATTTAATTAGATTTAACTATTTTGAATTCGAATCTGCCAACAGAAAAATTTTATCAAATATTTAAGACATGGCATGTCAATTTTTAAGATATAGTATTTCTCAAGTAATATTTGAGCACACAATAATAAATAAATAGTTTTATTAGTAGTAATAGTTATTATATTATATAATGATAGCAATAGTAGTACTAGCAACAGTTATATTAGTATTGTGATAGTGGTTTTAAATATAATAATAAATAGTTATACAACACTCTTATGCTTTTAATAATTAACACGATTAATGATTAACATGTAGTTAATACTTAATAATTTAATAATTAATACGTTAAATGAATTTTTAAACGAAAAATTAATTGAAAAAGTATATTTGAGAAAAACACGCGTTAAGTTCCGAAAGTTTTATCATCGTTGTAAATTGCAGTTTATCTCTTGCTACAAATCGCAGAAAAACAAGTTTTTTTATTGCATCGAAATAATTACAACCTTTATAATCTGATCAGTTTATTTCCCTCAGTAAAATATATTTTTCTCATGTACTTGCACGTAAACTAATTTATTATTCTTTCCAAGCATGCTTCAACGGTCATATTTTCACTTTACAGAAGAAAAATAATTACAAATATCAAATTGTGAGCTTCACTTTATGAATAACTAAATAATAAATAATATACATAGAATTGCACAAGGAGAACGTTGATTATGTATTTACAATTTGTAAATATTTGTCATTCACATTGTAGTAATATTTAGTATAATAAATTATTCATTTGAGAATATTCCTTATAAATGTAACGTAAAATGATATGATGTTTTGTCACAGTGTTTGAAACAACTAATTGATGTTTCTATCAATCATGGTATAAATTACATGCATTATAATTACATACGTTAATGAAAGCTGCGTTGCTTTTTAGTTGCTTATTGATTCAGGTCTTTCTCTGCAAAACTGAATGAAATAGCAGAATTTTATTAAAAGCTACGATCTGATTTACTCTGTTTTGCGCGGATGATTTTCCTTTTTTTTTGGCAATCTCGTGCTCTCGTGCGCTGTAAAAATACCGCGCAAAAACGCAATTCGCGCGTTTGCTGAAAATCCGTCATCTTTTGTAACACAGGGATGACGTTCGTATCCGCTCGGGGATTACACGCTTCCCCGAGGGGCGTGGTTGGTCCTTCGACGCGAAAATTATGTCGCTATCCCCGGCATGGGTGTCCGCGTGATATCCGAGGTATTGCGACGCGACTCGGCAGAGCAGAGGGAGAAAGCTACCGAGAGGAAGCTTGGGAACGGCCACGCACGCCTTTCGCTCGCGAGAACGGCGGAGGGTAGTGAGATGAAAGGGATGCGGGTAGGAATGGTGACGAGATACTACGGGAATGTATGCAGGCCGGTTTGTGCGTATCCATATACGCGCGCTTATTTCATTTCCAGTCGGCGCACTTCTTTTTCCGCCCGAGCAGAGATAGAATCCGCGCGCGTGCGCGCGTCGAGGTAGTCGCATCATAAAGGATGGATTAACCATTTTTCCAAGAGTGCCGGGCGGACACGGACAATGCGACGGAGCTTTGCGAAGGATTTGCCGATGCACCCGGTGTTGCGTTTGTTTTTATTAACGTTTGATCCTCTTCGCTATGTGAGCGCGATAAGGACGAGCAGTCCGATTTCGTGGTGCGAGTAACGATTGGCTTGGTCGATTCCAATGAAAATTGCGGACTTTATTGGGAATCACGATGATGCGAGCACAATGTAGTGTCGTGTTTACATTATAGGTAGCGGCGTATCTCGCGCGTCCGTAAATAATATTTGTAAAATATAGGTATCTTATACGGATTATAGCATCCACGCGCATTATTCTCCGCAGCGTTGATACTTTAAATAAAAATGAACAAAACTATGCATCTAACGTTATAAGCGATCTGCAAAAAGAAATAATGTATCTATTAAGAAATGATAAAAAAAATGTAATTACAGTTTCCGGACGGTGCAATTTCTTTCTGATCATCGAATATTACGATAATATTATCGGATATTATTAAGATGCTTTTGAAAATATACTTCGTACGCAAAATATTTTCATAGCGCCGCTTACGTATCGATCTTCTTTTCGCGATGATACTCTGTTGAAAGCTATTACGTATCGTATAGAGACTTCTCAAAAACTTCTGTACCGTATTGAAAGGTGATTTTATTGCTGAATCGCATAAAAATTGCAGGTACAAAACAAAGTCGATTGTTAATAATTAAGCCTCAAGAAGATTGTTAATAATTGATAATTAATAATCAATAAAACATTTATATTTTCATAATTAAAAACATTTACTAACAAGAACGTTTATTAATTATTAAATGGCTTTATTGATGTGCTTAATCGAAAAACTGTTTGTTGAATTGTTCATATGAAGAAATTTAAATGTATTACTTTATTACGTACACCGTAATATTATTTTCATGAGGAATAAAATGTGTATGTACATACGTAATGCAAACAGAAAAAAGTTAAAGCACAATTTACAATTATTTTATTATATTTAATGTTATTATTACATATGTTTATATATAAATTAACTCCAAACAAGTTGAAATTGTATTATAATGAAAAATTTAAAGAGCAAAGTTACTAAAATACCAAAGTTACTAAAATACATTAAAAAATTTAAAAGGCGCAAGAAGAAAAACTCAAAAGAAATGACGATGGGGTAAAGGAATGTTAAATATGTTAGTAGATAAGAAGAAAACAGAAAGAAAATAAAAGAAACTGGAAGTAAAAAGAGTACGAATGAAATAGGAGGTAGAAGTTTACAAAGAGAATAGGTTAATGGAGATAGAGAAATGCCAAGAAATCTCGATAGAAAAGCTCGAACAGGCAAAGTAGAATACGTTAATAGAGGAATACTGATTGTGAGTAAAGTAAAGGAGATAGTTTGAAACGGAAAAAGAAAAATGAAAGTCACAGAAACTTAGAATGTATTAGCGGAGAAAGTTTGGACAAACTGAAGAAAGAAAGAGAACAAAAAGATAAGGATAAGAAGAACAAGGCAACAACAAAGCCAATAGCAAAACCAATATGATGGCGTGATAAAAAGGATGGAGGTGTGCATGGTGACATGGTAAAAAAGACAGAAAGATGCAAAGAGATATGAGATGAAATAAGAAAAGGAAGATAGGAAGGAAGCAAGCGCGACGCGGGATGATTTGCAAAGAGGGGTGCGGAAATGGAAGGTGGGATGATGCGGACAGAGCTCGTGAATAAAGAATACAAAAAGAATGGATCGACGAATGGGGGAGTGCGGGCTTATGTCGTGCCGAAAAGGTGGAGGTCGGAGGATGGGAGGAGGTCGAAACGCGAGGTTAAATGGAGCAAAAAGCTACCGATTCTTTGCATGCGAAAAACTCGCAAGGCCCCCCTGCAGCAACGACGACGAATCTTCCATCTGCTGGGAATCGTAGCGACGAGATATATTGCCGTAAGATGACATCAGTTTTGCCAACGTATAGTATGAGTCTCCGATTCAATTACGTATTCCTCCACGGCCGCGTTATCGATAAAGTGAATGCGAGAGAAACGCTGGTTGCCTCGATATTAAAAGGTCACAATGACATGCCGTGTTATTATATTCGATCGGCTCTGTGCGAATAAAGTGATGAAGTCTTCTATTATGCATTCTAGTTGTGTACTAAAATAAGATCAAAAGCAAAATTTTGTCACAAATTGTCAAATATTCCCTTCAATGTCGCAATAGCAAAGAAATATCAAATATAATAGTGTATACGATATTTTATGATATTCTGTAATTTAAAAGTTGATAAATGTTTTATGTCTTGGCATATATGTTTTTCTCTTTTCGTTATCAAATAATCATTTTAAATCAAAGATATTTATACAATTAGAGCTATACCATGTTTTGGCCAAATATATGTATATGCATTAATAAACCAGTAAATTATTATTAATTCAAGATGTTCAGTATAAATTTAAAGCATTTGAGGCATTTAATATTCAAGAGTTTAAAATGAAATATTTTCATAATTAATTTCTATTTTTTCTTATACTTCCTTTATTAATTTAACTTAGCAATGTTAATAATATATCTTATATCTTTAAAATGTATAGTACATATTAAAACAATAAAAATTTAATATTTTTCGCAATAAAAAAGGTCATATTTTAGAATATTTTTACATGTGTTTAATGACATAATATAAAATGAGAATTTAAAAACCTGAAATGTATTCGATTGTTCAATGATGAAGGAAACATTCACAAATTTTAAATATAAAATATAAATATTTATCAAGAGAAAATTTTATCTCATTTTTTTCATTGTTTCGTACAAACCATCAGTATTGCTCTCCTATTAAGGTCAATTATCTCATAAACCGAAAGTTCCGTAGATCTATGATCGGCTTAATACGATTGATTTTTCCATGAACAAAGAAACGAAGTCGAAGAAAGAGGAGTCATTATAGGTACTAATGCGGAAAGTAATAAAACGTATTTTAAGGGGATAAAAGACGAAGAAGATGGAGAAGGTGGGGAGTCCAAGAAGAAGCAGTCGAAGGTAAGATGGATAATTGAAGCGAGAACATAGAACGATGCCGGAAGTTCCCAGTTTGCTCTCGCCGGAAGTTTTACGTGAAAGTTTAATCGTAAAGACAGGGAGAAAGAGACTGTACTCGATAAGGGGACGACTGGATGGACGTTATCGAATCGCAAGTTAATGAGCATTATGCGATAAAAACGTCTTAGTCTGGAGCATGACCTGCGGCAACCAGATCCCAATGGTTTAAAACGCTATGAAAGCGTCATAAAAACGTCTTCGTAAAGATCTTCGCGAGCACGAGCTTGGTACCGTCAATGTGAATTGTAGATGCCATTTTACCTTGGCTCGTTACCCTGCTTCAGCTTGTTAAAGAAAAACTTTCGGAATTCTCTCTATAGCGACTCGCTTGACGTCTTATCAGGGAACAAAGCGGTTTGATATGGGTCAACCTCAAGCAAGTTCGTTCCTCGCAACCCATGACTGTGAGCAAGAATTCAGTCACCTTTAGGAAAAATAACATCGTGAAATATATATATATATATATAATCATAAAAATATCATGCTTATAGTGAGAAATGTAAGAAAAACTTGCATTCAATGGCAATGTTAGAAAAAACCATGTCAATTTATTTAAATTTACATTTATATATATTATATTTTTAAATATGCTTTTTAAACAAAATTTTAATTTTTAATATATGAATAAATTTAAAAAAAGAAAAAGATAGAAGACTATATTTAATAATTGTTATTTAAATATGAATATTAAATGAGTAACATCTTGTCTTCCTAATTCTTTTATATACTACTTGAACATATTGAAACTAAAATTCTTCACAACCTTTAGCTTGTTTAGAAATGGAAAACATTCACGTGATAAGGAGCAATTATTCATATTCCTCTTTCATTTTACTCTTTTGCAGGACGGCGGCACGGAGTCATGTTACAGGACGACCCTGCGTTTCGAGACGATTCAGTCGTCACACACGGGAGAATGGTTGCTACTGGTCCGTTCGTCAGAAGGGATCGCCGACGCTTCCGTTCTACTCAACGTGACACGCGCTTCTGGTTACAGCCATGCCCACATCCGATCGGCGAGTATTACGTACCTTCTACTCTGCCTGACTTTGCAGGCGATCTTGCGGGAATATCGTCGCTGAGGCGACCGTCCGATGGAGATTTAGGCGGAAGAAACTTTGGTAAAATTCCTAGCTATATGGAAAGCTCGTACGTCAGCTTCCCCAGTAACGAGAGAAAAAGGGAAGCGTCTCTGTACATAATATCGAAATTCTTTCCCCGAAAGAATTTTCCCCGCGCGATTCTCGCGTCAACGAGACGCACAATTTGCCCGACGTGTCGCGACGCGACATTTGCGTGTCTCCGGTATAGCACGAATACAATGAAACACTGGATGGGAGTTCTGCCGACGCGCCTTCGGCGCGGATTATTACGGCCTTGGTGTTCCTCGGATCTCGTAGCAGGTCCTCTTGTTCTACTCTGGAAAACGCGTTTACGAATGTACGATCGCGCGAAAGCGCATGGACTGTTATGTGAAATCTTAGGCAAGCTTGCGTCCGCTCGAACGAGTCTCCGTGCGATCGAGACACGATTAAAATTCGATTTCTCTGGCCTTATATATGAGAATAGCGGAGGAGTGAGTGAGAGAGAGAGAGAGAGAAGAGAAAGGATGAGATCGCGCGGGCGATGGGATACGTATTTAATAGAGTGAAAATTTGTAAACTACGAATCCGCGTACACGCGCGTGCACCGACAGTCGCGCGATACGCCATACGACGTGTATATACTTGTATAGGTAATAAATAAATAAGCCGGTGTTTACGAATTGTGGAACGGACGAAGACCAATTCTTTTTTTTTCTCCTTTTTTGCCACTCGAATTTCTCGCAAATGAAAGATACGAGATATAGCCGTCAAATCGCGACCGAATAAACTCTGATAAATGCCGACTTTGAGCCGAACTGTAATCTATTAATATTGCAAAGTGAACTCGCAACACGCGAGTCCAACAAGCGATACTGCCCGTATTAAATAACGAAATAATAAGATTTGTGCTGACAGGATGGCGTGATGCAAGAAACTAGAGAGCTAATTGCAAATTTTAACTTTTAACGAGGGACATACGATTTTCTGTGCGTCCAGGAAAGTGTACGTATACGCCAACGGACGGAAAAAACTTAATTGTGCAACGTCAAATATTCCCAAAGATAGGACGACTAAAATAAATTGTTGTATATTATTTAGAATAAGTAGAATTTGATAGTATGTATATAGTGACTGTAAATGCGTAGGCTATCGTACGCCCGTACACGAGGAATTATACAGTGACGCTGTTAGAGATATATTTATTATTCGTTGATATATTTTTATAAAGTTTTATTTAGCCATAAGTTCTCGTTCGCCTTCCCCCTGAATCTCGTTCGCACGATCACAACGCTCATTTCGTTGAGTGAGGCAGAGGAGTAAAGCGGCGATGGCGCTTTGTGCTAAGAACTTTTCAACGAGAATCTTACAATAAAATACACTGTGTCCTATGAACGTCCTAAATTGAATTTAGCTGTAGCTATTGTGAGAAACACTGACATTGTTGTTTCTGCGATACTTTGATCTATCTGATTGAAAATGGAACGTAACGCGGCATAGCGACTCCGTTCCAATCGATTCCGCTTCTTTCGTTACCTTAAGGTAACTTTTTTTGTAAATTCGGTGGTTCCTAATTTTTGTAAAAATAGAATTTGTACTCGGCTTACCGACGACTAATAATCCTTGTCGCCGGTACGTCTTATCCGCGCGTGTGACCGCAGTCAGTACTATCTATAGATACGAAATAAACATACCTGATGTCTTCACGTTAATTTAGTCGACTTCGACGAACCCGAGTTTTCTTTTCAGATCGCTAAGGTGTTACAAGTAAGCAACGTGGTGTAATCGTTGTACCCAATGATGCCTAAGAGTCCAATAAATGATATTTACAATAATCGCAATGTGTACATTGATAACATTTCCTTTATCATGATCTACTTTCTCCATTATTTTCTTTAACTTTCTACCTTAACCCTTAGATTAACCTTTCCAGTTTAAAAATTCAACACTATTTATTTGCATTATGTAATTTCAAAATTAGAGATTCGTTATTTATTCCGTTAAACCGGATGCTAAATTCTGTTATTCCATTTTCAACAGATCGTCTGTTTGAGAACGACCAGAACTATGTCATAAGATTGGTCCAATGAAGAAAAGATTTTTTTGACGAGTAAAAAAATTATGAAACTTTGAAAGATTTCTTCGCAAATTGTTTGCGAGAAGAACACGAATTGGGTCTCTCTAATCAAATAAGATGAATCTGGAAGTTTCAGGTAAGTTCTAATAAGTGAAAGGAACGAAGCAGCGGATACAGACGAATTACTTTTACAAAGAAATCAACGTGAAAAATTCTTTCAGCCAAACGTGACCGACTTTACAGCCATTTTCTTTCAAATGGTTTTTGCTTGTGATTTGAACTGCGACAGTTTGAGATCCAGTCTATTCTCTATTACTTTTACTTCCGGCCGTTCTCTGTTATTCCACGAGGTTTATATCTGTTTTTGTATACAGAAATCTATCGCGTGCATTATTTGTTATAAAAATGCGCTATAAAACGCTAATGAGAATACTAATTGTTAAATCTTAAGAAATCAATTTCTTTTTTCAATTTATTAATCAGTTTGTCGATTTTAATCATTATAATTGTTTGTGCGTTTTTACATTTAATAAATTGATTAATTGTAAATAAAATGATATTAAATTAATTGACGTAGAAATTACGCAAGTTCGATTAATCTTGCTCTTTTCAAAGTTCTGCGAACTGGATGTTCAACCAACTCAAAGAAACTAATGAAAAATTTTTTTATTTGACATGTTATCATTTGGCAACGTTTCACATTAAGAAATGAGTTCTTTTTTAAATTACATACGCAGCGCATGATATCAGACATCACATTTGAAGATGTTCCTCGCTAAATTGTGCCATGTCGGAATTCGGCGGCACGAGAACTGGCCGCAGTATGCCCCACCGACACATATATACATATGTATTTTAATATATATATGTATTTTAATATACATGTATAGTATATATATCATGATGAAAATAATTTAATTCGCAATACCAACACACGCAGTGTAGCGAATGCGCCAACCAAGTCACGTGTAACAGCCGCGTTAACTGGCGCATACACGTATATATATTTCTCGGCTTAAATATAACGAGCTTTCGCTACGAACATCGCGGTAAAGGTAGCAGGACGAAAAGGAGGAGGAAGAGGAGGCAGTGGGTTTCAGTTTGCAGGAAGCCTAGGATCGTTTCACCTCTTCCTCCGCGCGCAGCGGAGAACAATCCGGCTTTGTCTCGTGGAAGCGCGCGGTGGAAGCGCGTTTCCTACGCCACTACTACCACTTGGCCACAATTTCAGCTTTTTAGACGTTGCCGGCAGATTGAAGAAGCTACGAGTGCTAAAAGAAACGGAATGATCGCTCGGGTCGTTCTGCACGACGGGGACTTTCAAGTCTCACAATCAGTTGGCCCACCATTAATGATAATTACGCCGTTTACGAGAGATTCGATTAATCTCGACAATCGCAGTTGGATTTTCACGGAACAACCACCAGACATTTGTCCATTCATCGTCCTACTACGTTTCACTGAATATTTCATAGACCTCTCTAATATTTCTTATCCGATCTCTTCGTTTCGCTTGACGAATACAAATGACGGCTATGACAACGCGTAACTGATTGTGATGACTGAATGGCCATAAAAGCAATATACATTCAATGTCGATAGAATAAAAATGCATTTCTTCACAACGCAATCGGCTATTTAAATTGAATAACGTTAAACGTTAAACGTTTGTTACTCAATTTATATCTGTTTCTACCAATGTAATTTTAATTTTAATCTCGATTCAACTAACTCTTCACTTTTTCTAGTTCTAAAAATTAGAAGAAAAATAAGTTGAACCGAGAGATTAAAGTTCTATTGATAGAAACGGGTATTAGGCCCATTTCTATATAGATTAACTTTAATCTCAGTTTAATTTTAATCTTTTTCTCTTTCTTAGAATTAAAAGAAGATTAGTCAGTTAAACCGAGATTAAAATACATTTACGTTGATATCTCTCAGTATGTGTAATTTATCATTTAAAAATCATTTAATACTAAAATAATAAACGATATAAATGCAAATATAATAAAAAAAATGTTTCTTTTCTTTTTTTTTCTTTTCTGACGGTAATACGTATACATACAGTTTTTGACGTATCTAGATTTCATTCCCTTTTATTAAAATCCTCGATTTTCTAGGTAATCTTTGACATAAGCGAACGACACACAGAGAGAAACATTTGTAAAGTTCCTCGTAAGTTGTATTCCTACAAGCCGTATATTCGTACCGACGCAGCATCGCATTATCTCGGGAGATTTGAAACTCGTATGGAGAAAATTATGTTCGGGATTTCCGTAGCTGAGTCGGCTTTTTGCGATCGTCCCTGTCCTTAATCTTACCGAATCGATCTTGCTAATACATAATGGATCCCTGAGGCATGTGATCTGAAACTCGTTCAATCGAATTAATAGCGTCGATAGCACTTTTTCCTCTCCCTTTTCTTTTTCTTTCTTACTATAAATTAATATTGCAAGAAGATATAATGCGTAGGACTAAATTTTTGTACAGCGAAAGTCTACCATATAAAGATTTTTCTTTTGCTCTGGGAAAACTGGGTAAGATAACTTTCGTAATTTATTATATTGCTTTTAAAAAATTAAGAAATAATATTTGCTTCTTTTAAACCGACAGATTAACTTAATAATCCATCACATGAAAAAAAAGTATATAAAAGTACACGGATATAAGTAGGAAAATTATACATTTTACAATAGAAACACATTCTTTGCGCTTGTCATTCATAAAATTTAATATATTTTTAACAGTATAAGAACGTCATGTTATAAATTAAAAATTAAAGTTGAAGTTCTTATAACTATTAAGTCGTTTCGCAGATATAAAAGGCGTTCTGTATATAACAATTTTTAAGAACAGATTCCTATGATTATTTTGAGACAAAAATTTTTAAGCGATTTATAGCGAATTATAGCGAAAATTATCTAAGTACGAAAAATAGCTAAAATAGATAAATTTCTCACAAGTACTGCGATATTGAATATGTATTGCACCTAATCATATAAATGACAGAGATGGAATTTAAATTTGTGCTATAAATTCTATGCGTATGATACATAATTTTCTATCAGATACAAAAAACAGCTGTAATTCTAGCTGGAGCAGCAAAATATTTTTTTGCGTGTAATTTTTGAGTTATTAATATTTAAAGTCGGTCATCTAATAATATATGTATTCATAAAAAATCTAATATCTATACATAGAAAGTAGATTTACACAAATATAAAATTAAATAATCTTACAAAAGTAAAAATAATCTTATTGAATTAATTTTCGATGTGAGATATGAGCAATTGAGAGCAAACGCAGTTAACGTATATTTATTTGTGTACAATAATACCAAAAATAAGTTTATAACATTATTTCTTTATTAATACGTATTAATAAAGAAATAATGTTATAAACTTATTGTTTGGTATTGTTATACATAAATAGATATACGCTAAATTTAACTGTATTTGCATTCTCAATTGCCCATATCTCGAAAATTAATTCTATTGAATCTGAGAGCCTTTGTCAAATTAAAATTTTGATGTTTTATATAATAATCTTATTATTTTTAAGTATGTTTTTGGAGAAATGCTATTTATGTCATTCTATCCTTGTTTTTGTAATAAAGGATAAAATGACACAAATAGCTCTAATATTTAAATATTTATGAAAAATTATATGGAAATTTTTATCTAGAAGTAATCTGCTCTTAAACGTTATCATCTTTATCGGACACCCTATATAGTTTTGTTCATAAACTATTATGACTCTATTAATATGACACGTTGTGTATTAAAGTAAAACGGATTTTTTATAATATCAAGATGAATTTAATGAAATTTCTATTAAAAATTCGCAAAAATTGCTAACGATTAATTGGTTACTATTGAAATAAACAACGCATTTGTTATTAATGTTTTTTAAAACTTACCAAATAATTATCATAGTTCACGCTATTATTTATATTCTTGAGTTGTTTAAGCTTGTATAGTAGATGCGAGTTGTCTCTTCCTTCTTTCATGTTATCTTGCCCAAGCTTTCGCGAAGCTCCATAAAGAGCAACTTCAAGAATATGCAGTTTAAAGTCTCGTGTTATCTTCTCTTGCTCGCGTACGTCAAAGCAGATTTAACAATAAACTCAGAAACGGTAATACATTGCATCATTATTCTTGAACCTTATGTATTATAATAAACAGAATCAAGAATGGATGGTGCAAAGTTTGATGTAAAATGTGAGAACGTGTATAATGCTTGTTCTAAGAATTTCAAAATTTTATGCTCCGTTATAAGATAGAAAAATACTATTTTACAACAGATTTAAGAATCTCATTAAAAATCACATGGAGAAGTCTTAGCTGGTTAACTTTCTTAGATCGTAAGACACATGAGTCTCGTATGAGCTGACTGTTTCAAGGAAATAACTACTTAACGTCAAGTTATCATGCGCGTTACATCACATCAGTTAAACTTCACCTACTTATTAGACGTTACCATTTACCGTCGTTGTCAAACTTTACTTAGTTATTATATTAATTCTTCAAAAGTTCACCGACTACCATCCGCAATTAAACATGTCCTCTCATTAAGAACCGAGGACGAATAGCTATCTTTGTTGCGATATTGCCGACATTTATCTTACCGCAACGTCCTGTCCCCGCTAAAAATCAAGTTCATCAAGGGTAGACAATTAACAAGAGCGAAGCCCACAGTGGCGCCTTCGTTCCCAAGGAGGACGTTCTCGAATAACGCCTACGTGGAGCTAGTAAATTACTCTTAACTTCTCGGAGGGTAAAAATTACGGAGTTGTAAGGCTAGGAACACCCGGGGAGGGCTTAAACCTCCGTCGCCTCGCGAGGGGCCATAATTCTCGCGCTATCTACACAGAAATTGCTCCTTGCCTCGTCCGGGATAGCAGCTACCCGCGGGAATCGCTCGTCATTTATTTATTTTCCCACTTCCCAACGGGACGCGCACGTCAGAAAGCGCAAAAGATATACCCGAGGACATACGTGATCGAGAGTGCATGCGCTGCCACACGCCATCGCTCGTCCACGCGAAATGCAACGGGGCTGCACCTAATATTCGCAAGGCGATCAATTTAGAAGACAAAGAGCGATAGCAGACGAGTTGGAAATTGTGATTATATTAAAAAAAAAAACGTTGGAAACTCAATCTTAAGATTAAGAATATCGAAGATTTTATACGAATTTTAATAAAAATAATGATAATTATGTGTGTAATGAAATAACAATTTTAAAAAGTAATGATATCAAAATATTATTTTTGACAAATTTCTAATAGGAATTTATAAGAAAAATATAAAGAAATCTTTTTAATTCTATAAACAAAAATTTAAGATTCATTGTTCTTATTAAATTTGTTAACGACTGTTTATAACTATTAAAGACAAATATTTTTATTTGTGTCATGATATATATGTATAATATTGTTTTTTTTTAAATAAATATATAATTATATAAATTATTATTACATTATTTTATGTTTTATATAGATGCTTTATTTGTATATCTGTGAGATATTTTTATAACAAATATTGTTTAATAACGTTACAATATAATCTACAAACAATCTTATGAACATAAAACAGAATTTAAAATAAAAATTGTTAATGCAATTTTGTTTATATATTGTATTATTTCATTACAAATTTTATTTGCAACTCAATCTCCATGAAAGGTTAAATCAAAAGCTCAAATGAGGACTAAACATCTTTAATAATAAAATTTATATCAAGTTTCAAAGTAGTCAATGTAGTTTCTGGCTCAAATACCTTGGTGGATATCCGTATCTCCTTATACTCGCGTCCCTATAAAAGCGGAAGCAGTAGAAATAGTGCTTGCAAGTACGCGATAAAATTGCGCTCTAAATGCTAATTCGTCCATTTTCTTAGCTCGTCTCGTGGAAACCGTGAAGGACCTTTGCGTACGTTGTAAGACCACCCGCTGAAAATTCGTCCCTTGGTGTCGGGCTTCAGGTGTAAGGGAAGGATATACAAGGGATCGGGCTCTCAACTCGTGTTGCTCAGAATATCAAATTATACGTGGTAACATCGGCAAGGTAACTCTCCGGCGTTAAAACGTGGAAACTTTATCAATTTACCGCGATATGGGTGAAGTGATTTCTTTCGACGAAAGAGACAGATAGCTAAACCATCATTTGAGTAAATGAATAATGAGATAAGCAGAGAATGGAAAGTTACCTTTTAAAAGTAGCTATAGTTATCGTTACTCGTTACCGAGTCAAAACAGTAATCTCGTTACTAATTACTGATACTTAAAAGTAACTCGTTACTGTTACCGTTATTTAAAAAATAACAATTTGTTACTTTTCCATTACTTCTTTAATGCTGAAATAAGATCGGTCTAAAAAATTTTGCAATATATTTGTTTAAATATTAATTAAAATAATATAAAAAATAATGACATTAGACGTACCGAAATGTAAAAACATATCTAAGAAGCAAAATGATTTTTTGATTCGAGAAAAAGCTTTCTATAGGTAGGGGGAGACCGAGGCTAAGCTGGCATTTGAATTTTGAGTGGCAAAAATATATCTTATGAGTTCCCAATTTATATTGTAGATAGCATCTCGTGTGTCTTCTTTACCAACGAAGTTTGGTTAGTTTAGGTGTCGCGTTGTTTAGGTAGTCAGTGTTTTTGATAGTCAAAAATAATTTTTGAGATTTCATTTTCCGAATCACATTTTTTGTGTATATGGATGAAATGAAGTTGTAAACACCAAAACTTTTTATTACCATCTTATAGTTTTATAATCACTCTATAAAACGCTAATAATCATTTGACTAAAATTGTTTACTTTGTTACTGAAAATTGCAATTGAAAAAAAGGATGCCCCTTTAACCCCGATCTCCCTTATAGATATATAATAATACATCAGATTCAATTTATATATATATATATATATCTAGTACTAATACAAATTTACCACGATTTAATCAGATAATAAAATGTTTTTTCCTATCTGATTTTATCCAACTTTTTATATAGGGGATTAAAGATTGAAGATTGAATATAAGTATAAAAAATTATGTCATAAATATGTTCAAAATATAAAAAGTAACAGTAAACGTAACTATAAAATTTGCGACCGTTACAAAAAAAAATGTTACAACGTTACTGTTATAGCCACCAAAAAAAAAGATAATACCGTTATCAAAAATTCGTTATCAAAAAATGTAACTTGTAACGATAATGGCGTTACAAGTAACGCGTTTACATATACTTCCATTCCATGGAGATAAGTGTGTACAAAGATATATGCGATATTAATGGAAGGTTCATGCTTTCTCCTCCCATCGAACAGTGATACATGTTACAAATTTATCTCTCAATCAGGTTAAGTGCTATTGTATTTTAATTAATCATAAAAATTGACACGCAGAGCGCAATTTACACCCCAACGGTTCTGAATATGTATTTTTATTTTATACGAAATCTCCATCGATGTTTACTGATACGTTTAGCTTTCCAGTTAAATGAAACAAATTACATTATCATTAGAATATTACTCGCATCCCCCTGATATCGATAAGAGTAAATAACTCATCGTATACATAACGCACGTTAAATAATAAAATATTTTATAAATGGAGTGTAAAATTCATATTGAACAGTGCGTTTCGATTCGACGAAAACCGATAATTTAATAATTCGTATTATGAGATACAACTTCCGGTTTCGACGCATAAAAGATATTGCATTTCCGTGACGCTCCTAAATATCGCGATACTTTGTGTAATATTATATTAAAAAACTAATAAAACCGTCGAAATCGTGCGCTACCGGCGGAATACCGACAGGATACCGATATCGTTGAGGTACGTGGATTACAGCGGAATTAAAAATCCTTTGTGAAAATCAGTGTGGCCATTGCCTTAACGCACCAGTAACCAGGTGATGGCGTCCTATAAAACCATCGCGCAACAACCACCATTACCTCGTGCACACACCGACCAATCGATGCGGCGCGTCGGACAAAATTGCTGAAACGATCGTAATGGAACGCACGCAGAAAGCGCTGCACTTACCCGTTGCACCGTTCATACGGGGGTGAGTCCCATTTAATTTCGATTCGGCGCGCAGGAGGCACAGGGCGTCACGATGAAAAAAAGCCTCGAACTCGAAACGTACCATCGTCAGTGAATAACACGTTCGTCGGCGTGCTTTATTCGTTCGCAATAAATGCCATAGCTCTTCCACGGCAACTGAACTACGTGCCCGTCCGTTATTTTTTCGGGTTCGCACGGGCAAGTTTCATTCGTGGGCATTATGTTTTTCGAAACCGTTTGCGGAGTCGTGATCGGTTGATTGCTCGCACGGTGAGGCATGTATAAAAGATGACAGCCGCGCCGATTTACTATTTGATTTTGTAGTTAGCCAGAAAGTAAAACTACAGTTTCCGGACGGAAAATAAAAAGTGCGAAACGAAAACGCGTATGGAGCACGTTCGATCATGCGGTTATACGAACTTCCCTCTAGTTTTCACCGAAGTTACTCGGTGCACGTTTTTCACTTCATTCGATTCGCGCAACCATATTCTGACTATCGCACTGCAATTAGAGGTAAAAAAAATATTGTATATGGTCGACGGAGGTAATTTATACGTAGTTGCAGAAACCGGAGAGCCGGAAATATCGAGTCATGAAATCGCACGATTTCGATCCGCGTCTCATTTATCATCGACGCCATTTGACGAAATCGAGAAGTTGTGATGTAGGTCGATCTTCCGACGCCCGCCTTCGATGATATTTTACTCGGAAGCAATATTCCACAGGCCCCATAATTCCACGAGATAAGCTTTCGTATCTTCGAACGATAAGCAGCGCGAGGCTTCGAGGTCTCCGATCTGAGTTGACGCTCGCGGATTTATGGTTCACATATACACAGCGGGATACGATGCTGTGCCGCCTCAAGAGTACAGATAAAGGGTGGGAACATAAATCTTTATGGTGGTAGAGGGCCAACGACGAGTGCCCCTCAAAGCGCGGCCGACCGGCTGCCGGCTCGCATGATTTATTTATTTGTCTCTCGTTAAAGTTATCTGCTCGCAAAGTTTCGCGACTCCTTTTGTCGAGGAGTCGCTCGAACGGTGAACACTCGCCTCGGATACTTCGGCGCCTCGACGGCCGAACAATGCGCGAGCGTACAAAGGAGAACTTCGTGCTCGCCTAGTAGCTCTAGATGAAAATCGAGAAGCGTGAACGCGCGACTCGTATCGAACAAGCATACGCGACATAACATCACGACTTGTCGTTTGGAAACTATCTTCGCCTCTTTATGCTCGCAAATTTGTATTTTATTGTACATGTCTAATTAGTGAGCGTGCAGGAGTGTATATAAATTTCATGTGTAGAAATGTGCGATGTTGCGTTTAAAATGTTATAATTCTCAACTCGATCACAGACCTACCTCACGCAAAATGCATCAATTTCTCACTTTATACTGATCTGCACATAGTAGAAAGCTACATAAAAAAAAATTGTTACATGTTATTCTCCCTATATTTTATAACACACACACACACAACACACACACAACACACACACACACACACAAACAATTACGAATTAAAGATAAATTTAAAAAATTTATACTTTCTCAATCACTCATATAATTTTGATTAATTTTGAAAAATGGAATAAAATATGAGTACATATGTATACAGTAAAACTCCCTTTATTTAAATGTCAGAGGTAAAACAGTTCCAATAATCGAATGGTTCAGATAATAGAGATTCAATGGCTCTCTCCTCTATTAATATTTATTAGTTCCGATAATAGGAGTTAACGTTCAGAAAATTGTAAAATCGAGCACGTTAAACTTTTATTACCTAAACTACGAAAAATTGTTGTTCGAATAAGAATTCAGTTATGAATTTATATATTTAAAACTAAACACAAACTTGTTCTTATAAATGAAGTTCATATAAATTCTACTATACAAATAAAATCAGTATAAGTTTAAAATGAATAAAAATCGTATCATTCTGTTGTTAATTCAAAATTATGTTGATATATTGTAAAAATGAAAATTAATACATGCCCGAGAAAGATCTATCTAAAATCTCTAAATAATTATCATTCGCCCGCAGTATCAAAAATCTTCACGCTTGAATAAAAATTACGTTTCAATCGCAAATTGCGTGACGCATGGTTTAGGTAATATATCGAGGTATGCGTTTGTACAGTCGACCACTTTAGGCCCAGCTGAGAGAATCCTACGTAATAACGTCGGCGCGCGTGCAATCCCAGCACGTTTCTTTAATCCGTTCGTCCGTGATACGGATCACGCGGCGTGTACGTGCGCGTGCACGTGCACGGGCACGTGCTCGGATACGCGCGAGCGCGCAGCATCCGGTAAAGATGCAAGCGCACGCCGGGAGGGATGAAAGCTCCCGGGATAAAGTTCTCGTTCGCGGGGGACGCGAGGTCGTTGCCGCACTCGTCGTCGTAGTAGCGGCACTATTCGAGCGATATAAGCTTATTTGACTTTGCGGAGGTATAATCCATTCCGCACACTGTGTTCCTTGCGCGTTGAACTGAATATGAGTACACTGTGAAAGTCCTCCTCTCCTCCTTCTTTCCTACCATTGCTTCCTTCCATATGTAATTTTTTTTTGTAGTTTCGTTTGCACTTGAAACACTCTCGGAGTACCTTTCCGTGTAATCTCGCTCGTACTTCTGTAACCATAAGGTCATGATAACCTGAATAACCTGACAACGGTAGACTGCGATCTCGACACAATTTCGAGGCAATTTCAGAAAACAGCGATAATGGGAGACTCCGTGGATGAGCGGACTCGCGAGCCAATTAATTCGACATGCAAATATTTTCGATCGCGGAGCATGATCTGCATCATAATCATATTCGATATTAATTTGTGTAATGTATCGACATCGTTTGTTTGCGTTACATACGATTTTTCAACGCGGTTAGACCATGTTCAATATTGTCGATATTAGAGCTGATTATTTGCGCCGATCCGGAACGGATATTATTGGCTTGGGCTTGAGCTGATGAAAGTAATCAGCAACCGGAAATTCTTTCGCCAATTGAATAACAATATGCGCATAACATTTACGCTAATAATTAGCAATTTATTGAGATCCATCGTTCATTATTCATTCTTATTCTGCAAGTTTATCGTATTTCCTTACATTAAAAGTGATATAATTAAAAAATATGACTTACGAGTTATTACACCGAATGAGTTAGGTAAAGATTACTCCATCGATCATCAAAAGTAAGCTAACTTAACTTTCGTTCACCAAATAGCACTTAAGTTTTTCAAAAAGATCATTTCTTGTACAAGAACATCGTTTTTGTAAATAAAAAGGAGAATTTTCTACAAAGAACATTTAGAGTTAAGACGGTTTTGATGATCGAAGTTTGAAGAAAAAATTGTTTTATTTTGAATTTAGTCATTTTTAATATATCAAGATAAATATAAATTTCTAATAGTATATTTTTTGCTGATATTATTTGATTAGTCAATAAATTTCTGTCAAGATAAAAAGTAGTTTTTCCTTTTCCTGAAAAACTTGATTTTTTAAGGTGCATCACTTTTGAAGTTAGGAAACGTTTTTAGAACGATGGAGTTCGTATTCGAGTTACGAGTGCAGTGGTTTCCCGCTTTTTTTGTTTATTTTTATTACTGACCTCGTATAGAGAGAGAGAATACTGACCGAGGGGGGTAACCACTAGCTGAAATATTGTCCAACAGATTACATGATTTCATATGATTTCATCTGATTATAAATAATTTTTTTCATTACATATGAAGTCATTTGATAAAATATACGATTTTATTTAATATTATACAATGATAAAATAATTTTTTTCATTACATATGAAGTCATTTGATAAAATATACGATTTTATTTAATATTATACAATGATTTCTCGTGGTTGCATATGTAATTATTAGATTATACACAGAGATTTCATATGAATTTTATAATGATTTCGAGAACTCTGTCCCACGATTACATTAAATGGTTACTCCCTCGATACTGACCAACCTTGCAGATAGATATCCCATAGCGTAAATATTCACTTATGCAGTCGATTTCCTCGCTACATCTCTCAGCGAGTTGATATTTTCCATCCTCGTTTTTTCACACTGATAAGAATGAAAGTCGTCGATGCTGATTAACGCGATCATCTTTCCAGGCCAGGGGGACTAGGTCGATGTCAAACCGGGTTTGCAATTTATCCTTGTGACACTGAAGCGCATGCCAATGTCACAGTATTATATCTATGCACCGATTCTTTCGGGTAGGACATACACAAAAAATCCAAGAGTTTGCGTACAAAGTGATTGAAAATAGGGCTCTAATTTTATTCCGTTTTTCGAAGATACGTGTAAACGTAAAACGTTTATCCGTTTATATTCGCTTTCAAAAAACCGTTTACTTGAAGATAAACGTTTACACGTTTAATTAGCATATCCGTTTATAAAAGAAACATTTTTCCGAATATATGTGTTTTATTATACGAAAATACATTTACATGTATATTTAACATATCCATCTATGAAAAACATCTTTTCGAATCTTTTAACGTTTTTTAATAAAATTAAAAATCGAATTTTTTGCATTTTCTCAATTCGTCACACTCCTTAATAAGGGATAAACGTTTATATAAAAAAAATTCGGAAAAACGATTCTAATAAACGGATATGCTAATTATATGTGTAAACGTGTTTTCGTTTAAACGTATAATAGTTAATTACACGTATATTCGGAAAAACGTTTCTAATAAACGGATATACTAATTATACGTGTAAACGTACTTTCGTTTAAACGTATAATAGCGAACCCTAATTGAAAATTAATGAATTTATCGAAAAAAGCTTTAATAATAAAAGCTTTAATAATAAAAGCGAAAGTTCTCACTTTCATTTCAGAACAGATATACTTTATTATTATATATATTCTTTTCTTAAAATATTACTTTAAATCAATTATAGAGTGTAAAATAATTGTTTAAATTTAAAAAATATATATACGTGGATGGTTTAAGTCAAATCGGGACTTTTATTCTCATGAACATAAGAATAAAAAAGTCCCAGTTTGACTTGAACCACCCTCGTATATGTTAATATAGAATCGTTCAATCATACATTTTGCTACGCAAATTATTCACAACAATAATACGTGCGAGCACTGGTACATTCTGTGCAAGCATGCAAACCATCGGTGTTTCTATAAGTTATTGCGCGAGCCCAATTGCCCCTGTACAAAAACTGCACGGAAAGAATAATAAATTCTAAAAAATGTCGATATAATTCGTTCGTTTCGGATGCGCACAATATGCATAGCTTAATCGAAACTACGTTCACAAAATCCACCGAGATATATGTAACACGAGTGCATGCTGCATTGCACCTGATATATACATCTACTACACCTGTGATCACATAACACTCGTGACCCACTATCTACCGAATCGTTTGTTACCACACGAGAAAAATAAAAAACCTTTAAGGAAAATTAAATCGATTTCTTTATTTGCAAATATTTCAAAAGTTGCTATTCCTTTTTAATTAATATCACTACTTAAGTCTCCAAAATTGCAATACTACGATAAAAAATAATATCAAGCAATGCATTTCTTCAAGCTTATACTTTGTATCCATCCATGCAGATTTCTTGCACGACTTTCATAAAGTGCAATACTTCAGCCAGACTTTCATAAATTCCAATATGTTGAAGCAAAAAATTCTCTTGGTCGATCGAAAGCTGCATCCGCGGTTTGCGATCGAAATCAATGGAAATATCACGCTGATACGCGCAGCGGATGCATTCGCGAATTCCACAACATGCATGTGCGTTAGGTACATGTGTATCACCATTTAATCAAAGCTTTTTGTGTGTATAAATGCGATTGAATGCGCTCAATGAACCGCTCCCTGGACGTCGCTTAAATTGTTAAACGAATTTCGTTCGTGCATTATATTGCCGACCGACGCTACCCACGACTTATTATTTCGTTGATGCCGCAGTATACCAGCGGTGAGTTCCATTAACGTTCCCTTAAATACTTTATTGAAGTTAATGGAGGCTCGATTATTCCTTAACAAGTTTTATATTTATATGAAGCGCCGTTTTGCGTTGCGATGATGAGACGGCCTGGAATATGTGTGTCAAACCGATTAATCCTCCACTACGGATGAATTATGCTGTAAGATTAAAACTGTCATAACAACGTTAAACTTTTGTTGAACTTTTACAATACATTAATTACCGATAGTGGACAGCAACGTACAAGATACGTATATCGAGCGCGAGCAAATTGACGCGCGTGAAGCAGAACTCCGTAAATAATCGTAAACGGACTAAGCGATTTATTGCGAATATAGATTGAAAAATTTAAAGATGAATATTGATAAATATTTTTATTATATGTATATTTGTGTACATACAAGTAAAATTTCAGATTACTATTTATAGGTTTCTATTTTCAATATAACGAGCCAACTGCCGTGCAATCAATTCACGAAAGAGGCAATATCAATCTCAATTTTCGTTAAACTAGTTGCTTGTTAAAATAATTCCACGCAGTGCAAGCATTTGCTTCTGTAATTTTGTTCGATCTCATCTATTATCCAGTTTTAGATGTAAATTATTAATATTGCAGTTTTGCATGGAACAAAAGTTTTATAGATATTCTATAGAAAAAATTGTAAAATTTAAAAAGTTTTACTGTGATTATATATATATATAATTCAAATTAACAACTATTTATTATATTTTGAAATATTTTATCGAGATTTTACTGGTTTCGATTTATCAAAAATATTACGGCGTCGTTCTCATTCGAGAAACTGCTTGATTTCAGATGCAGTCAGTTCCCGAAAAAAAGCCACGGCCTATATATATGTATATTGCACACGTAGCTGACATTACGATGTCATTCTGCAAGCTCGCTTCAACGAAATTTAATTTTCCTTTTCATGAATTGGACTGTGATTGGCTCCTCTTCCTCAATAGCTGCGCGCCGGGCAAGTTTCGTTCGCCATTTCGCTCGCTTCCGGTCATAACCCGATTCGTGACAGCCTATGCAGTCTATTGATACCCCTATTGGACTTCCATATTCCCGACTTCTGCAATTTAATTTTCGCAAGGACCACCACGTTACCTCTGTAGAGTTGAAATCTCGTTTCCAGAATTTCGATATAATTGATAGAATTCTCTTTTCCCCAGAATTCTAAAGTTCCTTCAACAATTATTTCTGACAATTGAGTATAAAACTATTGATCTAAAGGCTCAAATTATACCATCATATTTTTGTTACGCAGAAATAGGTAATAACTTTTCAATTAAGATCGATTTAAGTTGGACATTCAGTTTTTATATTAAGTAAAAATATTAAATAAAATTGTTACTGTGCCTGATCATGTTCATTAGATAAATACATGTCTATAAGTAAGATATCTATTTCATTACAAGATCGTATCATTCGATTAGTAGCTATTTTCTAAATAGATCAGTACTTATTGTTAAAATATGGATATACTCCGCCTCACCTAGCTGTTCGTACGCAAATTATACAAAAATAGAACTTAATGTGATGAATGTAAAATAACTTCTGTAAAGATAAAGTGTAATGTATAAAAAGTATAAACAAACAGATATCTAAATATAAAATTCCGCAGAAAAAATATAAATAGATAAATAAAAAACTATTTCAAGAAACTACGAATTAGAATGGAGTTAAGTACAACATTTAATAAATTATGAACTATCGTTATAACATTTCATATTAAACAGAGATAAGATGATTAAACTTGACAACGATAATGAGTAACTTGATTGAAATTCTCATATAATATGACTCCATAATATAAAAATAATATTAATGTATGTAAAAAGTAATGTATTAAAATAGTAAAAAAAGTAAAGACGTGCATTCTGCACACTTGCAATTTGCGAGCATGCGGTTACACATGTAAAATTATAGCAAAAGTGCTCACACATATATTCGAATGGAACGGCGAGAATAAATATACGATAATTGTTTTCGGAACTGTGGGCCGCGTCAAGGTCTGTCTATTTCAAGTGTATCGAACGAAACTTTATCTGCTTGGCCTCAGTCAGTGACTCCTAGTATCTCGTAATATCTAATGTTCACAACTTTACACAGGTAGTGTTCGTGAGCGGGCAATGCCATGCTGTCAAAAATCTTCTAATCATGACCTTGGAACTGGCTGCATGCCCGCAATTCATAGAGGAAGTAATTTTAAACAAGCAAACTGAGAAGAAATTGAGCTGCGATTTTTTCGCGACTAACTTTTAACCATTTTAAACAATCTCATTAAAATAATTTTGATATTTTATTCAATTTTAAATGCTACTTTAGCTAATTTTTAATTAAAGTCTATTATATCTTTCTTGGATGAAAATATTATTCGCACAGCATTTATATCTATATAAACCGAACGTATATATTGCGATATATAATTTACATATGACTCACGCGTATTTGATAACTTGATATTATAACGACAAATATATTATTTTTAACTAGAAATTTCTCATCAATTTCGAAGCAAACATTTCGTTAAGCCCTTCTTCAATGGAAATATCGAACGGAAATATTTTCGGTATGATTACGACAGTGACATATAAAATTAGATTTCCGTGTCTGCCGCGTGCTATCTCGTCTATAAGTCACGAGACGAACTTGACCCGGTTACCTAGCGACAGGAATACTTCGCGTAGCCTGCTAATTGTAGTTAAACTCAAACGACATTCTACCACGTAAGTGGACCCCGACAAAAGAGGGGAAAAATGAAGAAGGTAACACGAAAGTGCGCGGTATTATAGATGCGAGAGCTATATCGTATCGCGGGAAAATAGTAGGTCAAGTTTAACGGAACATGGATGGAGTAATAGCGGAGTTACTCTCGCTTTTCATATCCCCGCAGCGCGTACTTGCGATCGCACATGCACCTGCATGACTTGCGGTGTGTGCATGCCCGACTTCCACGTGGACATGAAGCACGTGCCTTCACGCGAAGTTCGAAAAGCAATTTAGCGTAGTTCCACATATGTAAGAAATTTGATAGCCCTCTAGAATCAATTATTTACCTCGTTAATTTTTAATGTTATATTACCAGAAATTTGTATTTTATTTATCGATGTAAAATTAATGAAAAAGAAAATGATTTCTAAAATATTAAATACATCTATGATCACTGTTAGATATCAAAAAAGCAATAATGACCCCCTTTGAATTAACAACCTTGAGTTTATGATTTTTAACTTTTGTATCAAAACGTAAATCAATTCATTTCTGTGGTTAATTACTTAATTTCAAATTAAACAACGTTCATACACTTATTTATTTTACTATTAGTAAACTTAGTTACTATTAATTACTATTTACTTTACTACTAGTAAACTTAGTTACTGTTAGTTATTATTTACTTTACTATTAGTATACTTAGTAAATAGTAAAGTAAATTTGAATTAAATTAAATACATTTCTTCATTTAAATTGTTTAACTCCATTGTTTTAGTTAAATTAATAATATTGAGTAGGAGCAGTGGAAATCTATAGAAATAATTAAAATAATTCAAATTAGATTAAAAATTATTAACATTAGAAATTTAACAATACATCGGGGAAGCAAAGAAATAAGTATCGCAACAAGTGCTAAAACAAAAGGTACATAACGATATTGCTAACTTCAAGAAGAACGTGTTTTACATTTTTTTAATTGGAGTCTGCGATTAATCTTTTTTTTTTTTTTTTTTCATTAACATTCATCGGTACAATATGACAAGAGATAAATAGATCAGAAATGGTTCCTCCTTATAGAATCATAACAGCTTACGCAAAATCACGGATTTTCGTCCTTGGACATCAGTAACTAGGTAAACGGCATCGAAATAAGAAGTTTTAATAGCGCCAAGATAAACATAAGATAAATTTTAAAATGATGAAATGTTCCTTTTGTACGCATCAGCTGTTTTTTTTTTCAGTTTTTTTGAACAATACAACATTCTGTCAATCACAATTTTCGACTTCTAGATTCGTATAAGTGGCATGTTAACAAGAGCATGTTCATAACTCAAGCAACAAAGTGACTAATTCCTTCAATATAAAGTTTATTATGAATCAATAATAACACCAAAATCACGTCATAAAAGACATAAAAAATGAAGTCCTATTAAAGGTGTGTTCCATTATTAACTGCGAATATTGAAAATCTATAGTTCACATTATATCATACTATAGATTTTCAATACTTACAATAAATAACAGAAAGCCAAAGTCACAGACCAATGACATGATATTTATATAACGACAAAATTAAGGCATGACTATGATTAAAAATATACATAATTTTACATAGTGCGTAATGTTAAGATACAATTTATTTTTTATGGAATAAATAACTATAATAAGAGAATAATAATGGAATAAAATTATTAATTACCATTTTTCTTAATTAGGCAGTAATTGCATATAAATAAGGACATATATTATTTATTAACAATATTGCCTAATTAAGAAAGACAGTAATTAATAATATTAACCATTATTTATTCATGAAATATGACTTAACAATGACGATTAAATGACGACATATTTACGACGATAACATCGCCATAATTATTACGTTTATTTTAAGTCATTATTTAGTTTGCAGATATCAAATAACGAAAAATGACTTTAAATCGTCAAATTATTATAATGACGACATTTTGTTCTTTAGGAAATTACGATCTTCGAAATAGAAGAAATAAATCCCGCGATAGTAATTACATGCGATTATTTGCTCCATTCTTAACTCAAATTTATCATCAGGTATCATCAAATTACTCGTAGAATGTATTCCGCTCGAAAGAATTATTGTAATTACACAATCTATATATTATTATATATATAGAGTGCATTCAGGGAGACGCTATTAGCGCTATTTTTGCCTATCGTATCCTTATTTTACGTTTAATGAATAATAAAGATAGAATTGCATAATTTGTATTAAAGCGTTTCCAATCACAATATAATAATTAGTTCATGAATACTAGAAATAAACGAAAAGCAATCAGGAGACACGTCTCGGCGCTAAGCCAAGCGCAGCGACACCACTGACTAGTGACTACCATGCCTCCTTTACGCGAGCCAGCGAGTTGCAGGGGACCGAGATTATTGGATCTCAATAAGGGTTTTTACAACCATACTTGCAAAAAAAAAAATTTTTAATTTGAATAACCGTTTTTTATTTATTAATATTGATTTCTGCATGCGCGCGGTACGTTTCTTTTGACATGACATCTGCACTATGAAATTCCAAAATCGCGGTTGCACATTACCACGAAGATGGAAATCGGAATTCTCTTAGACCCCACTGAATATAATTACGCTATTCTACAGGGTGTTTCCAAATTAAATGGCAAAACTTCGGGAGCGTGTAGAGGAGTAAAAAACTAAGAAAAAAAGTCCTATAGACATATGCTCCTTTTTGCTTTGTTTCGCAGGAAATCACGAAAAAAGAAAAAAATATATTTAATTTATTATTTTAATTATTTTATTTATAAACTTTTTAATGAAGATTTTGTTCGAAATGTGCACCTCTTGCAGCAATACAAGCATTGCATCTGTCAAACACGGCTCTTGTAGCAGCCAGGCACTGTTCTTGCGATATTCTGTTCGCTGCAGCTACGATACGATTTCTCAAATGTTGCTCTGATTGAATAGGCGAAGAATAAACTTCTTGCTTCAGAGTACCCCATGCATAGAAATCTAATGGCGTTAAGTCGGGCGAACGAGTTGCCCAATGTACTGCTCCTCCACGTCCAATCCATCGTTGTGGGAATTTTCTATCTAACCAGGTTCTAGCGACTCTGCTGTAATGAGCAGGGCATCCATCTAATTGAAACCACATTTCAGTACGTTGTTGTAATGGGATGTTTTCTAAATAGTCAGAAAATTCATTCTCCAAGAAATTTAGAAAACGGTCCCCATTTAATCTTGCAGGTAAAAAAAACATTTTTTTTCGATTTCTCTGAAACGGAGCAAAAACGAGCATATGTCTATAGGACTTTTTTTCTTAGTTTTTTACTCCTCTACACGCTCCCGAAGTTTTGCGATTTAATTTGGAAACACCCTGTATATACCAAAGTTACTGCGCGACCTGTTACGAAATTCTCGTAAACGACAGCTCCCGTCTCCTGATTATCCTGTCCACCTGTCACAGCGATTACTCGTAGATAGATAATCCGATTGCCGTTTGCCGATGACAGGCGACGTCGTACAGAACGTATGCACGTGCGAGCTATGATTACATACGATGACCGTGTTTATTCGCCGCAGTAACCGGTGCCGAGCCATCCGAAGATCTGGAACCGCGATGTACGTGCAATTCACGTAATGGCAATATATACAAGTACATGATTGCAATCACGATCTCTGACATTGCTGTACATTGCGATGTAATGCGTGCGTGCTAAAAGCATCATTAAACGCATTACACGAAATTATAAATACAGAAAGAACATTAAATATAGTATAATTGATGTATATTTTCAAAATGCTAGATTTGATATATAAATATATTCTTCTCGCATTATATATATGTATACTTTGAATGTGTTATACAAAATTATTCTTAATTTTGTTATACATTACATATCAACGTTCAACAAGTACAAAAATATTATTTGAGAATGAATATATTCCGAATTATCTAAAATTATAAAATAACAATTTTAAACTTCTTGTTTTTATTGTACATAAACTTTTCATTAAAATTTTAGACTTTTTTTTTAACATCGATTAGATATAAATGGACATTGTAATTGTGTGGCTCTATCAATCTAATAGGCATTCTAATAGGTATCAAAATGACCTATTCATTCAATCCAGCCAGAAATGATAATGGAATCAACATCGATTCGATATCAATTTAATCGACATTGAATCAATTTCATTATCATTTCTGGCTAGGAACGCACATGATGAGCACAATTAAAATAAAATTTATAGAATCAAGATAGAACATCTTGACCTTGACGATAAACGTAAAAATTGATGAAAAATAAAGCAATTCACTTTTAATATATACATACAATGAGAAATTTGTTATAAAAAAAGTCTTATTTGTAGAAAATAAACATTAATTAACAATTTTATACAATGAATATATTCTGTTCTAACATAAACAAACGAGCATGTATTCCTGATTTTAAAAGCTAAATTTCTCGACTGTATGAATTGTTGAGCATCCAAACAATGCAATTTTTAATTTTCGCTTATTTTTCAGATGAGATATTTTCTATAATTAATACACACACACACACATATCTTTTTGGTATATATAATTTTAAGAAACATACAGTTTATTTTATTTTTTATAAATAAATTGTTAATTACCCAACAAGAAATGATCGTTAATTAAACGTCGAATCGACATCAAATTGGTGTTAAAATCATCTTATCAATATCGATTCGACATCAATCCGATGACTCATTTCTCGCTGGATATTATTTTATTGAATCGCTCTTTATGTATATATAAATTGTATTTTATGTATACATAAATTAATGCTCGCGAGTGTTCGTCAACAACTCTTCACGAAGTGAATCTGTATAATCCTTTATAGCCTTTGATCAATGTACAGCTCTTCGCGTGGATTTTCGTTAACGCTTGCCTTGAAAATTACGCCAGGGTCACATCGGGTCTTATCGGTAAATTTCCGTTGTGAACAAATACACGGGTAATATCTTGTGCGAAGTTCACGGCCTCGCGACACGCCACGCATCGCGGAAAGCGATGGCAAGGGCGATGGGCGGCGACAAAGAAGGAAATCGAGACGAGAAAGATGCGATCGTGGTTGCACGACCTATAAAGAAGCGTTGGCGTCGACGAGAGTGCGACACTTTTCGATCGCCCTTTGACAAAGCCTTAGCAAATCCGAAGCGAGATGTTCGGCCTAACGCATCCAGGATTCGGCGCATTGGCACCCGTTTTGTTCTTTGGAATTTTGCTCACGAGGATTCAGGCCGAGTATACTAATTGTAAGTAAATCCTATTAATTTTTTTTGTATTGCCAGAGATTACAATGTTCCTGCAAGTAATATCGTCTAAAGAAATACGAATTTTACTTTTTAAATTAAACACACGAGCATTGAAGATTGATGTTATGAAAATAACTTAAACATTTTTAACATTCACAAAGGAAAATTGCTTATTATTTTCTTTAATTCTAAATACTGCTAAAGGCATTTTCAGTATGGCAAAAAAGTATTCTTTTGCAGGATAATTGCACGTTTAAAAAGGATGAGAAAATATACTCTTATTCTTGTAATTAAATAAAAAATTATTTTTTTTAATTCGTTTTAAACACTATAGAAGTTCTTACGTTAATTAAATAACTCTTAATGTATAAAACTGCATTACTATTAAAAAAAAAATGTCTTTTTTTCATTTACAATTACAAATATTACAATTTTTTTTCTAATAATAAATGTACTATTATAAAAACGGAATTTTCAATTCTGTATATCACATTTCTTATTCTTTAATTACGCGAATGTTAATTCACGCTGCAGCGTGCAACTCGAAATATGATACCGCTCTGTGTCTTATTACGCGTTGTAATAGTAATAACAAAATGTTCATAAAGCATATGTACTATCATGCGCAGAAGGCTATCTCGCGCACTTACATTCGCAGCTATTCGTGAAGTGCAACCTAAAGCCTCTTCTGTGGTTCTCAAAGTTTAGGTAGCAAACTTACTTTATCAAACTACACAACATCTATAGCAAACTCTGTATTAGTCAGTTCACTCTAAGAAGCTCGCCAACTATTCCCGTTGCAATTAATTTTTCGAAAATTTATTGCGTGACGTATTATATAACGTATACCTTACTTGATTATTACTTGAAGAAGACTAAGTTTGAATAATTCTGTTAGTTTAAATAAATCAACATTTTTATGCATCACACAAGTGTCAGAAATCTTTCCTTAGACAAAATGATTTTTTGCAATTTCCTAACAATTTTATCATATTGATGATAATTTGTAATTTTTCTGAGTATCTTCTAAGTATCTTCTATAATTATTAATCCTTAATGTAACTTAATATTATAATTAAATAATAGTATCATCTGACATTTTATTAGTGATTTAAATCTTCTATTACTTTAATTGTGATTGTTATAAACGATATTTTTATTACTGTGTGTGTATATAATTATAATAAAACAATTTATTTTAATTATATATAATATATATCTAATTATCTCTATACAAGGTATCCTATTTCAATTTACCCAGGCAAATATCTCGAAAAATATAGAAGATATCGAAGAATGTTTCAAATGAAAGTGGAACGGTTTCAAAAGAGAGGTATTTTTTATCACGTTGCTTTTTTTATAGGAGGCGCCAAAAAGATATCACTTTCACTTTTTTAAATGAAAATATATAGTTTCTTTTACATATGGTTCCTCTAATTATTCTGCATATAAAAATATTGAGGTAGAGAGATATCAAAAATAGTTTGAGATATTTTTTGCTTCATTCTGATACATATTGATATAAAATATTAAATATCTCGTAAATTATTGGTTTTTTTATATCTCTAACTTAATACTTTTATATACAGAATAATTAGAGAATTATATATTATGTAAAAAATATCATAAATTCTATTTAAAAAAGTGAAGGTGACTTTCATATCTTTTCAGCGCCTCCATCTAGAAAAAAAATGACGTGATCAAAATACCCTCTTGAAACCGTTCCACTTTCATCTGAAACATTTTTCCATATCATCCATATTTTTCTGGGTAGATATTTGCCTGGGTAAATTAAAATGGGACACCCTGTATATTTAATTGATTATACGGACACTTTTACGTTATCCTGAATATAAATAAAAAACAGAACCTCTAAGATCTTTTTATTAATTTGTGTAGCGTTTTTAATTAAAATTTTTAACACATGCGTATGTAGACTACTTATTAAATTATCTTTTGCTCCTATTTTTCTTCAACTATTTATTATACTATTATTCACAAAAGTTGTAGATTTGCTAAACTTACATTTCTGTGCGGACCAGTTTCCCAGTGAGAAAAATCAATAAAAAAACTTTGTAATTTGATCAATACCAACCTGCCATCAGAAATTTAAACATATTTGGTACTTTTATATAGAACAAACCAGCAAACGATTTTTTCGTTTAACCAATAAAACATAAATCGCCTATGATAAGGTTAGCACAAAATTGAAAAATCGTTTAGCCGAACGTAACTTCATTTTACATTCCTAAAACCTTTAATGAGATTATCAAGTCATTTACGAGAAGAGTGTTGGGATGAAGCGATGAGATACCATAGTTTGGTAGCATGGTTTGTTACTCTTCAACTTAACTAGCATGTGCGCGCTATTCAACGGATGTATTTATATATAAACGACAGTTTAATTATCATAAAAAAGTATTAAATAGATAATAACTATCAAGTAAGGTAATAGAAGACACTTAGAGGAAGTTTGTTGCAAATCGATGAATTGTGCAAAGTCGGTACAGGAAACGTTAAACTGTATTTTCCAATGGTTTGAATAGCGGTCGCATATTATTAGATGCATTTTATGCTGCGGTTCGTTTCTGACGGCGAGATCGGCCGACAACGGCTGCACTCGAGCTTTTCTGTGGGTTGGCGTCCATTTAGCCGGAGTGGAGGTATTAGACGGTAAACGGAAGTCAATGGAGAATTCGGAATAGAAGCTTGTGGATTACGTTGAAACACCGGAAGTTAATAAACCGAATTTAGTATTCGCCATTAGCGTAGCGAAATTCGCTTCCCACTGCCAACCAATGCTCGAAAGTGACTTAATGAGACACTGAAGTAAAAGAGAAAACAATAGAACGGAAGAAAATATATAGCAGAATGATCTGAACATAATTCTCGAATAATATTTGTTGAATATTTACTATTTCATTTTAATTTCAAGCATACTTATACATGTTCAGCAAAGTTTAGATTAATTTTTCCGTAATTAATATATTAAAAAAACCATTTCAAGGTTTTGGATTATAATATCAATTATAAAGAAAAAATAATTTAACTAAGATGAGCGTTTATCTTTAATTTTTGGGGCATCATCCAAAATTATTCTGCAATAAGTTGCGCATTTATCGCTGTTTGAGTATTTAATATTATATAATAGACGACAATCAAGTGATTAAACATTAATATATCGAGCATATAACTAATCATATCAAATTATTGTAATATGGCTAATAGACTCGGTGATTGCATAACTGTAATCCTATTGGTAATCTGTCTGGCTATAGATAAAGTACACCTTACTAAATCGTAGATTATAATAGATTTATAAATTTTAGACTTAGGATATATTCGGAGAAACACTATTAGTGCTATTTATGTCATTCCATCTCCATCGTTTATTAGACATAAAATAAGGATAATAGCGTCTCTCCGAACACACCCTTAATTTGATTTTCCATATTTAATCATTTAATGTAGTAAAATTAGCAGATTATGAGATAACACATATTATATAGATCAGAAGTGTAAAAAAAGATTATTTAGAGATTCTTTAAATCTTTTACAGAATCTCAATTTCATTTTACCAAGACATACTTTTAACAGATTTTGATACAATTCATAATAGTTTTCTTTTAATATCAATCGTATTTCTGCTTTTTCCACCAAGTAGATACAGGAATGGATAAATATTTCATTCCGCGTGTCAAATTTCGACAGCCAACTGACCGGACGATCGAGATAAAATGCATGCACATGAAAAAAGTGATGGAATTAACGCTCCGCAAAAAATTGTCTCCTATGTTGATTTACGTCCGAAAAAGCTCCCGTGGCAGAGACAGCGCGTTGATAGATTATTTGAACAACACGTCCCGGTGCATAATGCAGGTTATATAGAGAGTCATTATCTCATTTACAATTCACTCTTTGGCACGAAACATCAGACGGAACACTGGTGCCCGGACGAATTTATAAAGGTAATTATTTGTTTTACCGACAATAAAACGGCCATTTCTATCAAATATTTAGAATTTATATTATGGGGAAGCAAAGCAAAGTGATTTATTCATCAGACCGATAACTACCTGCCAATCGTTCCTTCGTCGAACAATTACATTAATTGTTATGAGCATTAATTTTACGCATCGTAACTGAATAATCAACCGCGAGATTATACAACATACCGCGGATGCAATACAACGTTAAAAATAATTACTCTTTCATATTGTCGCCGAGAATTGAATAAAATTTTGGTAATTATTGCCATTCAGTAAATCATAATCAGTATCGGGCATCCATTAAACAAATTAAATTATTTTCCAAAATTCTATATCCGGAGTTTGTAGCGTACATTATTTATATTTCATATAAATATATACTTTAATATTACTAAAATTTTCAGAAATTCGGTTGACTCGTTTTAAATCCAACGATTTGTAAATAAAAGGTAATCGGTATTACATGGAAAAATATTCCGCGCATGAAATATTCGGCTCGGATACTACCGTTATTTCGGTCGATAAACAAATTACGTTTGCGCGCAAATTACATTGCTGTTACGTCGCAGTTTACGACCGCTCGAATATATGGCCGCGTCGAAAATCGAAAAAAATGTGGTTTACCGCTAACAGAAAAAGTAATGACATATTTTATGAAACTACTCGAAATTGAGGAAATAAACTTGGTCGAATGACGGTGCAAGTAGTTCCAGGCTATTTAAAAGAAAAAAAACTAGTTGCATTTTTAGCATTAAGCTGCTTTTTCCCAAATAAAAAGTATACGTGCGCAAGATAGAAAAATTAACGAATAAGTCTTACTGAAAAGGTCGAAAATTGAGAAGTACACGACCTTACGGCATAGCTGAATAACAGCTATGTTATTCTAAATTTTGTCAACGACCATTCAATGTCAAAATCATGATGGACGATATCAGGAAGGTTTTTTAATCCGTTCGAGGCCGCAAAAAGACTCCATAAATTTGTAATGCTGGCAAACTCACGGTTTATTGAAAATACAAGAAAAAGACAACATGAAATATCCATTATTGCATTTTAGTAATACAAACACAAATTATAGAGTTATATTTAATATATATATTGAAAGAATTTATTATATTTTTCTCAAGAGATATCTAACCTAATTCGTTTTTTTCTTCATTATGTGGTATAATAAATTATGAAAATAGTACACTGTTTCGGACATTACACACGTTTAACGGAAAACGATTTATATACCTTGTCTATTGAAGAGGTATCGAAATTGTGGAATTTATTGGCTGGCAAGCGAATTATCCGTAAGATAATAAGTACATTACTCTTAATACGTATTGATAAAATTGGAACGCTTCCCTTTAAAACGCCGTCGCGTTAAATGCATTGCCGTGCAGATTTTGGATTTGTAACATTTTAAATTGGCTCGGAGAGAACACTTGATATAATTACTCGGGGAGTAATCTGTAAAGAACTTTTTATCTCATTGGTTTTTCAGGTGAGATATTAAGCCCGAAATTGTTACGACAGATGTGTCCATAGCTGTCTCCAGATTTATCTTATCGTTGGCAGAGAATCAATATCAAACAAAGTTTAATCTCTTTCATATCTTACATAAGTATATAAATGTATTATGCGAACGACGATCATTAAGGAGATTTAATTATCACATGTAATTTGAATTTCTCTCCTTTAAACGTTCCAATCAATCACAAATACGAGTCACGTATTAAGTACATGTATATAGTATACTTATCGCTTGGCGATATGACAACTTTTCTTGCGCATTCATAAGTTTGTACGATTTATTCAATACAATAAGCGCGCGCACTGTGACTTCGGCTGCCAAGATTCTGTCGACTTACGGCAATAGCCAAGCTTCTCCAAAAACACGATGCAAGAGAGACAGAGAGAGAGAGATAGAGAGAGAGAGAGAGAGCAAGCTTTTTTCGACCTTTCCGAACACAATCGACTCGACTGGAAGGATAAACGGGGGTGCCTCCGCACCAAACCTGGTCACCAAACCGAGGCATTGGTCGTATTATCATGATCGCGCCCTCGGGCTGCTTTTGACATATCTATTACGCGTTTCGCAATAGAGGTGACTTCGAATTCTGTGCTACCAACGCCTCCCTCTCGGCCGCTTCGACGTGCTTTCCTCGCCCGTTATAGAAGAGCGACGGATATGGGTGGAAATGTGGTGGTGTAGGCGTAGAGGTCCAATTAATCAGTCGGGGCGTGAAACGAGAGGGGGATCGAGGTTCAAGGGGGGCGGTGAGAGGTACAGAGAGAAGGATAACTAGGGTTCCGCGCGCGGGGCAGGGACGTCGCAGCGATTGTAGTGACAGATCCGCCGTATCTGTCCCTATCTGCTCGAGGCATTAAATCCGTGCGACGCCAAGCGCTGTGCCACAGGAGGGGATCCGCTCGAATCGGTTAACATTTCGTCAAAGCGGCAATTTCGGATTTCAATTAAACACAACACTATCAGACGCGCAGTCGGGTCGAAACAAATTTTAAGAATGCATTTTTTTCCAATTCCTCTGTTCAATAAAAAATGAAAAGTAATTTATATAAAATGTATTTAATTTACTTTTTTTACTTTCAAGAATTTCCAACACATTGCTCGTTAATTGATATGTATCGAGGCGGTTGTTTGTTTCTCTCTCTCACAAGCATGCATATATAATTAAATCAATCATAGAGAAGTACAAATCAATTCGTTTAAACAAAGAAATCAGTTATTCTTTTTCTAAAAAATTTGCAAACACGAAAATATATAACAATTAGAAACATTTGAATTGTAATTTATTAATAACAATTTGTACGAACCGAAAGATCTAATGATAAACCTTTGAAAAGACTTTTCTATGTCCTTTCTATAATAGCAGAATTAATTACAATTCGACGTAATTATTGCAATTTAATTATTATTAATTAATAGCACAATTTATGATTATTGCTTGTGGTATAATGGACTATATAATCGCCAACTGCAGCCGAACGTGCTTTCACTATTTTGACGTGACTGCATTTATCGTGTTGATGTACTGATAATAGTCTTTCTTTTAATAAAAACTGTATCGACATTTTCGAGTTTCTTCAATTTGTATAATATATTGATAATCACTCCTTATGATGTTTCAATGAAATGTACTAATAAAGATAGCAACTCATGCATGCATGAAACGGATTTAAGTAAGAAATTTTGCATTTTTGTAAATAAAAAAAAAATTGAATTTTTCGAAATTTTTTAAACGACAATCTTACTGTTTGTAAATATTTTTTCTTTAATGTTTTATAATATTTACACGAAAATCCTAAATATTAATCTATAATCTTACAATCCATCATAAACCTTTTTTTTTTAAAGAAGTTCCATTATTGAAACAGTTTGTATAACTTTCAGTAAATTTTACGATTAGAATCTGTTACATCTATGCTTAAAAATTAATTGCATTGTCATCTCGTCGGTCTTCCAATTATAATACATACATGGAAGTCGTTCTACTCATTTATGCCATGTCACGAACATTAATCATCAAATACTAAGGACGATCGATAGCCTGTCAATATGCTCTCGTCAACAAGAGTGCAGATGGTAATTCCCTATGGATCGGAATAATCGAAACATGGACCGATGACCGATACTAACAGCATTTGATAATAATTGCAATGTTTCAGATGAGTCTCGGTTCTCTTAACTTCCCAAACTAGTTCACGAACAATTTACCCTGATCAATAAAGTGTTGAATAAACGATAAACATAATAATAAACATATCGCGTTAGCGATAAAATAAATAACAGAAAACGTAAAGTCCACTTTAGACGGTCTGTAATTCGCGACCAAATTCAAAATAAAATTCTATTTATAATTTTATATGTCACATATCCAAAACATAACCGTGTATTCTGATATATATTTTGTATACGTATGAATTTTACTTCAAATGTCTTCTATATTACACGATATACAAAATGCTAAATAGAATTCTATTTTGAATTTGGTCGCGAATTATAGATCGTTTAAAGTGGGCTTTTGAGAGAAAAGTTATAAAATAGAATCTCTTAATATATTTATAACACAGCGCAATTTATGGATATTATACAATTTCATCGAAAGCTGGTGATGATAAGTTCTTTTGCACGGAAATATAGCGAGAATGGAAAAAAGACACTAATTGCAAGGAAATGACACGTTAATTGGATGTCCAATTAATCCTGTAAAAGTGAAATGTTTTTCTCTTTTATTAAGATAGAAGAGGAACGACCAGATGATGGCGCTAAGTATCGTTAAACAGATAACACGGCGTGTCGTCCGATTTGGCGACTTTCTAGACACTTTCTCAATGTGTCGATACTCGTCTTCGCTTCATTTGCGATAAAAAGAAAAAGCGAAATCGAACGTCTAAGATCGTGTCGCTATCGATTGATGTTAGTGGTTGAGGGTATCGGACGAGTCAAGCGTTTGCACCAGACTCTGCAATGCAATAGCTGAGGCAATTAATCGTTATCGAACATTAATCGAGGAAATTCGTATTTGATAGTGGCAGATGTTCCTTGCGGTAGGAGTGACATGGCACGGGAAGCCAGAATTGTCGGAGGTCAGGACGCGGCACCACGTGAATTTCCATGGATGGTCAGCATAACAAGAAAAGGTGGACACTTTTGCGGCGGCGCCATTTTAAATGACAAATTTGTATTAACTGCTGGACACTGTTTATGTTCGTGAGTAATCGTTTTAATAATTTGTATATTACAAATTGCATTTCGTGTTGAAAACAGAAATCATAAATTTTTTATTCTTTAACTCTAATGTTGACAGTTTATCATTTATCATCGATAGTGATTATCTTAAATCATTCAAAAAGTGTTTAAAGTCCCTCTATTAAATTTTTTAAAATCAGTTTGATTAGAAATTTTTTAGAGTTGAAATAAATATTATATAGAGCAAAAAGTTTAGATCTTATTTTTTATATGTAGTTATTTCAATTTTATATACCTATTTGAAATATATCAATTTTTTGTTTTTATGATAAATGTGCATGTGTGTGACAAAGAAAGTTAAAATTATGTGAATAACACTGATATATATTAGTGGGGATTAAATATATATAAACCCAAAATTATATACTATAGCACGTCCTTAATTTTGTTTATACTTCAGTAACAAGTTTTCAAAAGATGCATCTTCATTAAGGGAGTACATAGTCTCTATAAAGACTAAGTCCTTTACGAAGTAGGCTTTAATTTCAACGGTCGATCTGAAACTTACAATTTCTTGACAACTTTTAATAGGATGTTCGCATATTAAATCTCGTTAAATCCGTCAGAGGCTTGATTATTATCTGAAAAGTCTATCTATGTATAAAGTATTCCATTTGTTGCCCTTGATGATGATAATAATAATAATAATTGTAACAATTTGATTCTTTTCGAAGCTTAATCGCTCAGACATTTAATGTTGAAATTTAAAAACTTGCAATAAAGTATTATAAATTAATAGTTTACGCTATAAAAAAAAATTATTTTCATATTTTTTTAAATTAATAAAGAAATTAATTTAAAATTTGTACTAATTCCCGATTTTAATATTATATTTCAACCAGATTTATGTTAACAATGTATTTTCAAATATTTTGAAATTTTTTAATTCGAGTTATATAATATATACAAAATACTGTCAGTAATTATTCAAATTTATGTTACGTATGAGATATGTGCAAGTTTATCTCATTTGCAAATGATCTATTTTTTTATTGCTGCTGTACCGTGAAAAATAAATCACGCTCCTCAAAGGAAAAAGACCTTGATACGCACGTACAAAAATGATGATATAAAAGTTACTGTAAAATTTAACCGACATCACAAGAATTTCTCTACCTGTTTTATAAATAAAGTAAATAGAGAGCTATGTGTACCGTATGATTTTTATCGCGTTACTGTGTCAAGCGAAAAGTTTCAAATAAAAATGAGCAAAAATTTCATAACAAACTGCATCCGCGTAAAATTCGTCAGTGTATTGCTAATTAATCAATCAATAAATATAAACTGTCTCTAATAAAATATGTACATAGACTCTACAAAAAGCTAGTTCTAAATTTTATGTATCATACTACACGAAAAATTAAATCATTGTGTATTTCACTGAAAATATTTAAATTTACACTGAAAATATTTACATCTACAGCTTTTGCTTCCGACAGTATTAAGTTAAAGTGAGCGAATTTGAGTAAGTCTTTCTTTTTAATAGAACGCGCATTATAAATGAACCGCTATCATTGCGCAGCAGACGAGTTTGCACGGCTACAGCAGCAATGTGTATGCAGGATAGCTTTCGTGTAGATATAATTAAACGCGCGAGCGAACCCATAGTTGGGTGGGCAACAAAACGTACAGATATTGCGTATCCCTTTCGGTCACTGGACAGATTACAGAAGGACGGGATGGGAAGGGCAATAGGGGCCGTTCGGGGGCGACGAGCGGCCGTAGAGAGAATTCAGCGTCGAGCTTTGGCGTTGTAAACCATGATTGCGTGTAGATTACAGACCACTCGGTAATTGCTAGCGGCCATGCAAAACGTATGGAAAACGTTGCAACAAGATGCGAGGCAGGAGGGCGTGAAAATGAAGGTGGCTGTGTCCACTATCGTCTCACTTTACCTCATCCTCTTCCCCCTTTGGTTTTTCTCACCGCTTGGTATCATTTACGCGCAAAAACAGACTAACCCGACGCTCACCAGTGATATCTAACGCCTCGCTGCGTCAAATTTATGGAGACTAGATCCCTTGTTATCGTGTATCGAGAAAAAAAATTAGAATAAAATTCATTGCAGCTTTCTTTTGGCATTTTTAGAGACTCTAAATAATACAAATGCAACAATGGATAATCGATTTTTAGAAATATTGTTATATATGTAATTCAAGCTCATTGTTAAATAAAAATGATGTTTTCGTCGTATACAATCATATGTTTCGTAAAATGTCAAAAATTTATTATCTAAAATTGCATATTTAAAGATACATAAAATTGGAAAAATTCGAATATTTATTATCCGAAAAGGATTTTCATTTAGAATATGTACTTATACTTATATTTTCATACGTCACAAGCTGTATGTGTAGAAAATGGAACTCGTTAGTAAATAATTAAACAAATATATATATTATAACGCGTTGTTCTATCGAACTGATGACGCGGCGACCAATTACTATTAATACAATACGCGCGTTGTGAATAATACGGTTGATTAATCGTCATGCAAGCAGATATAAATTATGTCCTTGTATAGCGATACAAGAACTGGCAATCTAGCGACGCAGCATCGATATTTCTCGTTCGACGATATCCCACGGTAAATTAATGTTCAGCAGTACCTTATTACCAACGTCATTCTGCGTGCAACGTTGCGTAATTCACGAACGCGTTCGTGTGCCGATATACTAGTGCCAGGAGAGCCGCACGATTTAACGAGCCGAACCGAAATTAATTCCAATCGATTTACCGATTCGGCGTCCAATTAATTTTTAACGAAGCTGGTCGTAGAAAAAATCAGTCATAGTCCCGAATAGCAAATATTATTCGTACAATGAGAGAAAGATGCAATTGCGAAGGTATAGACTGAACAACTTAATTAACTTCGTTTTAATTTATTTAAATAGATTTTTTTTGAAATATCGATTCTGTTCTTCATTCCGCGCGCGTTTGTCTCTTAAATAAATAGAAAAACAACACAAGAAAGGATCCCGCACTAGTCGTGTAGAAAATTGAGTCCTGGTGAAATGAGTTAGTTTTCACAAATAATGCAGCTTACAATGTAGTCAATAGAAGACAACATAGATACAAGGCTCGATAATAGATAGTTTTAATGGTGTATCAAATAAATTTACGTTCATAAAACAAATTTGATACATCATAGCTAAAAAACTATTCATTATTGAACTTCGTGTCTATGACATTTTTTATTCGTCATATTATATAATATACCCTAAAAAGTGATCAAAAACCAAGTTTATCTCTAGAATCTTATGTAAATAGCGTAATTAATTTATCTTTAATAAGATTAAAAAGTCAAAAATGTATAGAATTTATATTTAATTTACTTTTATAAAATATCTTTTATCTAAGAATTTCTTAAATTCCAAAGTCGATCTATGTTTAATCTTTTTTACTTTTACGGATGAGAGAAATAAAATTACGAGCAAAGATTGTAATATAACTATAAAATTTTAATATTAAATGATAATCTGGTAATATATTCATTTTTTCACGATCACATACTTATCGCTTCATAAGAGGCTTCATGTTTTTTTTTTAGAAAAAGCTGATGCTATTGCATTCTATAGAACGTCCGCTTCAAAACTGACTTATCTTGGTTATTTTCCTTTCATTATTAACAAAATTTGTTAATAATAAAATTTTTTTACCGTTAAATATAGGATGTCCTATTTTAAAAAATGCATTTAAATATTTTAAATAGATGCATTTAAATAGAAAAATAGATAAAATACTGAGATGTGGTTTATTCAGAATATATGATTTTAAGGGAGATATATTATTTAATTTAAAAAATTTGATTTAGGGTAACAACATCAAGGTAAAATAAAGTTTAGTTTTATTTCTTTAACTCATTAAGGTTCATGGCTAAACCAGTAAGGTTAACAAAAAATAATAATAGAAAATAAGACCAGAGCATAGAAAAATTTTTGACATAAAAAGTACATTACGAAAATTAATTTTATAACAAATTGTTTGAAACAAATTATTAAATATTGATTATAGAGGGATTACGCCAATCTATTCTGTGGTTACAAAAGCATGTATAACTTTTTCTTCTCTCATTTTCCGATTATGCAGAAAAATAAGATAAAAATCGGATTATTGAAACTCGTTCCAGTCCATAGTTAGCCAGTAACCTTAACAAAAAAATAACACAAGAAGAGAAATAATCCTATTTTCGGTCATTATGTAAATTTTTCCAAATACATTTTTCGTTTTATAAAAAAAAACAATTTGAAAAAATTATACATGTTTCTTTTGTAATTTTTTCTACAGACTTGATTGGTATATAATCAGTTTCCTTCTACAGTCAATATTTAATATTTTTTATAACAATTTATTACGAAATTGATTTTTGCAATATTTTTTTTCTCATATTTGAAATCAGCGACTTCAAAGCTCTTTTTACATGTATTTTCATTTTCATATAAACATTAATCTCTAAATTTTATAATTTTGGCATGACATTCACTATGTATTATAGACTACATTATACGTAAAAACTAACTCATTTCACCGACTCAGTTTTCCATATGATTAGTGCGAAGACCTTTGAAAACTTTTAATAAATTAAAAATACCTGAATTATTTGATATATGTTTGAAAGGATATATGTTTAAGTACCTAATATTGCTAAGAACTATATTAGGTCAGAGATTTGATTTCATCATACTGATTACAAATATTATAGTAAATGTAATTTTATACAGATATATGTATATTCAAATATAATATATACATATATTACTGAAATTAACAAAATTAGGTCAGAGAAATTTGATTTCACCATACAGATAAGAGTAAATATAATTATTTATATAAATAAATTTATATAAATAGCAAATAAATAATTCTATATAATTAATTATTAAATATTCATAATACCCCTACATTTAGCTATTATGAATATTTGATAATTCAATAACTTATATTAATCTCATTTATCGTGAATCGATTATAATTTGTATGAAAAAAGTGTTTTGTGTTTCATTGTCAATAGGGTAAAGCGGGGCTAGTTGTGATACTTTTTCTTTAAATTATTACAAATCTTCACACAATTATGATAGATTAATGGTTTAATGAGGTTGCATGTTCATCTGGCTCAATAATTAAATACTTATAAATCCTTAATATATCTCGTAAATAAGAAAAAAATTACGTTAATTACAAGAATGCAAAGTTGACCAACATGCCCCATCTATGAGGCATGTTGAGCATCCTCGAAGGATAAGTTGAGCCATGAAGATAATCGTTTAATGAGGTTATATATCATTAAAAACATGAAAGGATTATGTGTATATATTAATCAAATTTTTATTATTTGCATCTTAAATATAATAATTTGTAATATTCTTTCTTTTTAAATGCTTTAATTAACAAAATTAGAAAAACTAAAATCTTTATTCTTTATAATAATAATTAAACGTAAAATATATGTTTAATCGTTGACATAGAATAAAAAGCATTGATATATAAAGACAGATTTCATTTAAGCAGCTGAGTTTATAAGGTTAGTTAGTTGAGGTACTGGCCCAACGAGCCCCATATCAGTTGACTGAAATACTTTTTTATAACTGAAAAACCGTAAATAAAATAGCAACTAAACATTAAAGTTAAAAAGTACGATAATAATTTATATCTAAAAAAACACATTTGATTATTATCAATCGCTCTAATTACCATGTAGACCAAAAAGAATACTCACCTAATAATTTTACTTTTGATATACAAAAACGAAAAAGCGTATTGGCTGTTGATAGCCGGACACAGATTATTGTATTAAGGTACAATAATCTCTGTCTTTGTGCTACATTACGCAAGCATAGATGTATCTATATATATTTTGGTTATTTAGATATTTGCATTTGACCAACTTGCCCCTATGCTCAAATAACCTCGCTCTACCCTACTTCTGAACATACATACTGGATAGAAGAAAGTAATACAGTATATGTTCAATTTTGATAGTAATTTCTGCGATGTATCAGTAAATGTTTCATAAATCAAGCTGCCGATTTATTCTAACAGAACGTTTACCATAATAAAGCTAGTTTATATTAAAATTGTTTGTCCAAACAAATCAGCATTGGCTGTAGTAGCCGTTGCAATATATCTCGTCGCAACGAGCAACGTCCTCGCTGCAATCCGTCTGAGCGCTCGTGCATTTTAATTGGAAGGGCGCGACGCTGAGAAGAGAGAAGCGAGTGCCGGAGATGCATTGAAAGTAAACCGTATAATCCGTGAGCCGCGGAACAATAGCGGGGACTCGACGACGATGGAAAGGTCCATTAAGGCGGCTTTGTAAGGAGCGGCGGTGAAACAGGGCCTGGAAACTTAGAAAACGCTCCGCGATAAACTCCAGAGGAGCATGAGGGAAAATGTGCAAGGGGTTACTGACGAAAGTGGGACGGTACGGGCTTGCGAAACACAGTCACGAGATGCGGGACGCGAGGGAAGGGGTACGGATGGAGCGGATAGTCCTGATGGAGGGGGTGCCGTAATATTGTTAATTATTCAGAGGTACTATAGACCGATTAATTAACTGAAGCCACTCCGGCCGGGTCAGGCATTCAAGGGAGCTCTGCAGACGCGTCGTTCGAGCGGGACAAAAATCCCGGTTAAATAATTACTGACGTCCAAGGGAAAGAAACTGCAAAAGAGCTGGAATTCGTCAGCACAGTTAAGGGAGGGTTGGGCGGGGGAAAAGAAATGGGAGGATACATCAATGATAAGGAATTTTCCGCCTTGAACATTTCTATTTTCGGTGTCTTAAATTTGTGCGATGATTATTCTCAGGTGCCATTTCGATATTAGACAAGGTCTTCTTATGAGGAAACCAAAGGAAGAATAAAGAATATCGTTTTGTTTTTCATTCACAATTTTTACGACGCGAAAATAAAGATTTTATGAAAAACGTGTAAGTCGAATATTTCGGAGTTTCCAAAATATTTTGAAAGATACGTACATTATTCATCTTAAACTTTTAGTGGATTTTTGTATGTGACATAAAACATACAAATAAAACACGCATAATTCTTTTATTCGATAATAATATCACAATTGTAATAATTAATAATTTTACATAAATTATATGGAATGCATGTTATTATTCTTTTTGTAAAGAAATTTTTTATTTTTTAGATTATTGCCTTAAAAAATAATTAAACAAAATTCAACGCTTCAATTTTGATCGTATGTTATGCATAATTATAATATTATTTTTATTATTTTCGTTTCACAATCCTTTAGAAACTATTCTTTTTATGTTGTAAGAGAAATAAAACAATTTTTTAAAATCATTATTTTTAAATTCTAATAATTTTGTTCTGACAATTTTTTTATGAAGTTAAATTAGTTAATTTTTAATAATTAATAATAAAGATAATGTTTGCTAATTTATTTTTAACTCGAAAATCACATTTTTTGAGATGTGTCATTTTTTAAGTAAGACAGCGATATATATCATTCACAGAGCCAATAAAAAATATACATTACAAGATGTCCCATAAAAATCATATCATTTAAGAGAAAACTTTTGATATTGTTATAATTTTTATAAGATACTCTGTATGTATGTTAAATTAATCGTGTAATTTAAACTTCACATATTCTATATATAATACATGCCCTTTTTGAAAAAAAAAAGACGGAAAGAAAGAAAAAAAACATATTTCCGTCTCAATAGCGTTTGTTAAATAACACGGTGTGTCCATCGCGAATTAAATGTTTCGTTCTGACTTCAATTTCAGTGGCACCAACAAAATACCAATAGGACAATTGCGCGTCACTCTGGGCGAACACAATTTAAGGACTCCAGAAGTGCCGGCCGCAAGACATGAAAGCGTCATAAACGCGGTGTTGCATCCTGGTCACAGGTGCGGCAAGTATGTGGACGATATTGCTCTGCTGGAGTTCGCTAGACCGATCAGTTGGTCGGAAAGCGTGAAACCCGCATGTTTACCTGTGGCTACAGGGAAACCAGGGTACAGCGCCTTTAGCGGCGTTGAAGCCATAGTAGCTGGCTGGGGATGGCTCGGAGAAGATAGAAGCAAATGTGAGTAAATAATTGTCTCTCTTTTCTCGATATCGATTGCATACAAGGCGATATCGCCCCGAGATTTAGCTCTCTCATTACGTTGATTATTCGTGTGCTTTGATTCTTGGCAAACGTTACATTTATAAAACTACCGCCGTGTGACATTGCATCCGGAAGTTTCAATTCTCGCTATCATATAATTCTTTATGTAATATCGTATAATTTAAAAAAGAATTTTTCTTTTAAACATAGGTATCATATACACTGATTTCGCGTCAATGGCAATTGTCAACGGCGATTACACGTTTTTTATTTCTAACAATTACTAATAATAATTGAGGTTGAAGACTATCTCGATATTTTTGTACGTAAACACTATTACATAATTCGCGAGTTGTGAATAAATCTCTGTTACGGACGCAGCGGGTAAAGGTCCTACTCGATCGTCGACCAAGTTACGAATATCAGGGTCTTCATAAATACCTGAGATATATCAGTAAGCCTGAAGTTTCGATAAATCTTATCACGATAACGATCGGAGCGACGAAACACGCACCAAAGTTTCCATAATCACCAAAGTTCGCACAAGCGTTGAAGTCCCAGTAGAGTGGAAGTATACCAACTCTCTCTCCATCTCTCTCTGAAATCAATAAAATGGACAAGGTCATTTTACTTACATATAAAACGGAAGTTATCGAGATACGCATTATTTCTACGGAAAAGTCATTTTTATCCGAAATGTTGATTATAATACAATTATACAAATTTTATACATTATATTCAATTATGACAAAAAAAATATTTTGATAGATATTTCAATAAACAAAATTGCTTAACACCTTGTATTTAAAATTTGTCTAATTGACATCATATTTTGTATCTTTGAATTTACATAATTAATTAAATTTATTAAATAGATATTAATTATACTCTTATGTTAAAATTGTAAAGCGTTTTAGGTATTATAATTATACAACAACTAGATTATAACATAGACTAGATGTGCAGTAATTATTATTAATTAAATTCATCCGTTAAAATATATCACGGTTTTTCATGATAAATAATGCTTGCTTTCGTAAATAACGCTTTGCGTGTAACAGTTTTTCATGATGTGTCAGCAACATGATACCCATTTAAATTAAAACACGCATCTTTATAAAATTTAAACTTTATAGATATAAAATTTTAGCGTTATAATGTGATTTTAAAATATTTTCTCGAACATGGTTAGGACTGGAACATCATTAGGTTGCATACTCCGTCTTAGGACAATGACTAATGTTAGCAATAATCTGTTGTCAAAAGTCGCAGTAAACAGTACAAATTGCTGCTATATTATAGACAAAAGAGCGGACGTGCTGCAAAAAGTGGAGGTTCGCGTGGTGACGAACGCTGTGTGTGATGAATGGTACGCGAGTCAGGGCAAGTCAATCAGCGTTGGAACGAAGCAAATGTGCGCCGGCTGGGAGAAAGGAGGAAAAGACTCCTGCTGGGTAAGTGAAAAAGGTGTCCGCTGTGAATTTATCTTTCGGTCGCGTGAAACGTTCGCGTGGACATTCGCATTTTTGCGCTGCCGCATCGTTGCTCGCTCGGCGCCGCTTGTCAATCGCCCGATCATGGAATTCATGGTTCGTCGGGCGGGCACGACGCGAATTTCAATAAATACCCACGCTACCGTGGTAATGCGTATACAATGCTGTTCAGGCATGATAGCCGACCATGCTGGATGATACTGGTCCCCGGTAATTGGATCGTATATAATTGCATTGGCCTCGCTCTGCGGATCTCTAACGTAGGCTGGTATTTATGCGAAATTGTAACAGGAACTGGAGAAGGAGCGATAACGTTTATATTAAAAGAACGAAGATTGTTGTATAAACTACGTTATCGTCTTGATTACTTAACACGTGTGTATAAGACAAAAAAATACATTTTAAATACAAAAGTTTATATTTAAGTTAAAGATAAAGGAATGAAACAATTAACATTAAATAATTATTACATTAAATACATTTTTCTTGTACGAGAAAAGAATCATTTTTTTTTATAATTAGAGAAATTCATTAAAAAAATTTTGTAAATTTTTCTGAAAAAAATTAATATATAAGAAAAATTAATATGCAAATTGGAGACAATCACTCAAATGTCACTAATGCATATTAAACTTATCTTCTTCTTTAAATATTATTCTTCTTCTTTACATTATAAGAAATAGATATACACATTGTATGTCATGATAATTTATGTGAATGATTTCCTTTCCTTGTTAATGATTACCTTTTCTATTCTCTTGTTCTACATCCTTCTTAACGGGGATGAGATACACATTATCCCTAACACGCGAGTACTAAATTCACATCGTCAATTGAGTTAATTCAGTAAAGGCAATTTCTACGAGAATTCCATTACGACATTACCAAGTCGATGTCCATCGGAACAAAAATGAGAATGCCACCCCCCGATCTTGTCCTCGATAAGTTTCCTTCTCGCATTTCTACCGCGTCCTTATCAGCAATTTATATTTCCTCCAGACGAAGATATTCTCGAGAAAACAATCGAAAACGGACGTATTGCTTCGAGATATATCAAGAAAGAACGGAGTCTCGAAAGTACAATTTCGCTGAAGGCTCCGATGGGAATTGAGATGTGCTAGATTTCCTGTTTACCTCGTTTGCGCGAAAACTACGACTGGCAACTATAAAAATTGATTTCAGGATATATTGGATGTAACGCGAATCGCAGTTGAAGAACGTTATATACAATTTAACGCGTCAAAAGATGATCAATTATTTTTCTAATAATATCAGGTATCTTTTTAATAATTACTTGAGAGAAATTCCGATATGTAATACGATAATTTTTTAAAATTTAACCTTGCTTTAAAAACTTAATAAATAACAGGTTCAAATTATATTATACGAAATATTGTCGGTGGCACAACCTGAAAGGGAGTGATTCTACATGAAACAATAAGCAAAAATGTAGAATAAAATTTTTTTATATGAAATAAGTAAAAAATGCAAGCCAATCTAAACCGACACTAGCTTGCATTTTTTACTTATTTTGATTTATTTCTTTGAAGCTTTATTATTAAAGATATATTGTTTTTTATAAAGCTTTATTTTCGGAAAAATTGATCCTTTTTTGGTCGTACAATTTCCAGAATATTTTATATCCATTGTTCAATAATAAAAGCATTTTAACACGAACTAGATATTCTCTATAAAGAAATGTTGTTTTTCTTCAATCTCGGGAATCAACATTTTTTAATCATAAGCAATTAAACATCAATTCTTTCTTGTAATTTTCTACAAGATGAAGAAAAAGCTTAACATATAAATTCTTTACATTATTGAAACGATATTAATATACTATACGAAATATCAGTGACAATAAACATAGTGCCGTTAAAAGCCTGTTTCCATCTTGAGAATTCCCAGCGATGAGATTTACGATCCCCGGATCCGCATGGAACGATACCGAAACCCATTGTGATGGATACTCCCACAACCCTGCAATCCGTATTAGAGCAAGTGGAATTTGCACCGCATCGTTTACCATAACCACGGTAGCTTACGGGACGATTGCAAGCCTCCTATATTTTGTTCTAGGCTGACAGCGGCGGGCCCCTGATGGTTGGAAGTTATCCAGCCGGACCTTTGATGGTCATCGGAGTGGTTTCAACTGGTATTGGCTGTAGCAGATCACGACTTCCTGGCATTTACGTGAGAGTCTCCGATTACGTTTCGTGGATCACGCAAGAAGCACAATCTGGTCGATAAACTTCAATGCGGAAGGAAATGCAAATTTCCGTCTCGCTGTTTTAATTTCAATTAACAGCGAGCTCGGTTGCATGTATAGTAAAGCGCATCGCATTAATGATTTATTTATTCAAGTTAGTGATCCTTTTAGTTTATATATCATAATTCATTAATAAAATAGAGAAAAAATCTGCAGCAAGTCAATTATTAGTCAATCGATAATTGAATTGTTAAGGTCTGTTACATGAGCGTTATCAATATTTTATTAGGGTAACTCCGGTATATATGCCGCACCTATCAAAAACTTAATTTATTAAGTAGAGGAAAGTCACCGATACTGACATAGGTCTTCTAAAGTGACACCCCCTTATTTCTCAGAAACTAACTATTGTACTTTATTAATATTAATAAAATCCTGATCTGTTCAGCTAATTAAAGAAGTACAAACTCATAATTCGTATATTTGTGGCTTGTTTCTATATCAAATCAGATAAAAACGAATTATTTACCTTCTATTTTTTCTGACTTCTGCGGCGTAAATTCCAGCGCGGCGTATTTGCCGAAGTTACTCTATAGTAAGTAAAATATAGCGCTGGCGGAAAAATTTCTACGAATGACAAATTTTAATGCTAAACAACATACAAATGCAAAACAGTAATATTCTTCTTCTTCAAGTGCCATACGCTGTCTCAGCGCATAGACACCTCCTTCTCATATACCAGTGCGTGCACATTGATTGATCGTACACAAGGTGTATGGGGATCTGCCGATTCTGAACGGCAATTTTTGGTAGGGAAATTTCCTGGGCAAGTATACTATGTGGTGATTTACCATTGCCTTTCGAGAGGAGCTACAAGTGTACGAAAATTTTTCCGTTCTATCGGGGATTGAACCCGAGATCTCTTCTAGTATAGCAGTGCGTTGTCTGCTACACCACGCTCGCACTCCGATATATGAATAGTATATTAATGTTATATAACAGTGCTCGGAATTAGTTGCACATTTCGGGCCGATTTCTGAAGCGCTGTCTACTTTTTCCGCATTACCACTCAACGACGGCCGAGCTGCTGGATCGCGCGCGAACGTGTATCTCAGAAGCGTTGTAATATAAGAAATATGCTGCGACCGTACCTTCCAGCAAATTATCATTAAAATATTTTTTTTCCTACATAATTGTTATTTTCTTAATTAAATAAAACTTTCTACTATTAAAATATATATATATATATCTTTTGCAATATAATTGACAATAATTACAATATGATAATTATAATATGAACAATAACTTTCGAGATTATCGTCGAGCTATGTTCTAAATAACTAATTATTTTTTTATAAATGTAACATTTTAATCGATATTCATTTTCTATAATTTCAAAACCTTTATTTGTTGTTTGTATATTTGTGGTATCTTGGTACTCCTTTATCACACAGATGTTTTTGCAAATTTGTTGTATCATATAAATAATATATTTTGTAATCTTTTGAACTATCTGTATGAGGAGCGTTAGAATTTCTTTCGGGGAAGATCGAAAAAAATTAGAATCCCCGTGGATAGATCCCTATACGGTAATCACAAAACATTCCGACGTAAACTATACTATAAAAAAGGGACGAAAAACTCTTTGTAGACACATAAATCGTTTAAAAGTGTTCACAACTAATTAAAAATTAAAACTAAAAATAGAGAAAACACTCACCGGAAGCACCAACAGGAAGCCGGGAGGATTAAAAGTAATCCAAATGCTTATTTATACGTCTTTATACGTATATATATATATACAACACTACATTACTACTGTATATCACACTACACTAAAAACTACAACACTACATAAAATAAATGAGTACACAAATAATAATATATAAGCTAATCCTTCATGATAAACTCATTATTTCCGATTCGGAATCTGCTCTATAACCAGCAGAGAGTAGATTTCCTCCTCAATATTATCTTTCTTCCTCCGATAATTCTATCTCGTCGTTGAACAGAATTTTGATATTCACCGATTCACGGTAACTCGATATTAGTGACCACCCCGTCCGTCTTATCTCTTCTCATTCTTTACCAACATCACTTTCTTCTCCTCCCTCAAGTGCCATAAACGCTCACAGCGTGTAGGCGCCTCCCTCTCATATACTCGTACCTGTGTGTGCACATTGATCGTACACAAAGTATATGAGGATCTACAATTTAAATGCCGATTCCGAACGGCAATTTTTGGTAGGGAGGTTTCCTGGGCAAGTATACTACTCGGTGGTTTGCCATTGCCTTCCGAGAGGAGCTACGAGCGTACGAAAATTTTTCGATTCTGCCGGAGATCGAACCCGGGATCTCTAGTATAGCAGATCAGTGCGCTATCTGCTACCACGCTCGCGCTCAAACATCACTCACCTCTTCCTACTCTATAAAAAAGTAGAGAACCGCATTAGCATACGGAGGAAATTCCTTCTCATCCTCCTCGCGTTCAATCACCATTATTAATTTGCTGGAAGGTACGATCGCAGCATATTTCTTGTACTGCGACATTCCTGAGATACATGTCCGTGCGCGATTCAGCGGCCGTCGAACGATAGTGAGGGAAAAGTAGACAGGGCTTCAGAAATCGACTCGAAATATGCAACTAATTCCGAGCACTATTATATAAAACAATATAAAATAATTAATATATCATAATGATATTTGAAATAATTTTGCGAAGTAATGTACTGAAGTCTCTAGCCCATTCTACATTAGACGCAAGTCGATCGCAATTATCGTTTACTGATCGGGCGGCAAGCCACTCGACGTCTCATATTACGATGCCTCATATTACAACGCCTCATATTACGTTATTATAATATTACGACAGTTAAATTTTTATAGAATTTCGTAAAAGTACATAACAGTATGTATAAATTAATACATCTTTCGACGCTATATTACGAATTTTTATGGAAAGGGCGTAAGATTTCTTAATTTTTCAAATAAACAACACCATTCTGTGTCTTACTACGAAAACCTAAGAATATTTCTAAGATTTTGTCTCTATATAGTTTTTCTGTCTTTTTCCATAAAAAAATTTTAATCAGAGTAGATAGTTAGCTAACGAAATAATAAATGTGGTAATAGATATGTTAGCAATTTTTTATGAAATCCTAAAAATGCATTTCAAAAATATATTTATGTTGTACAGTATTTAATGTATTATTTTATATATTTATTATATTTTAAAGAATTTCTATTATAAAAATGTTATTTTGCATATAAACGTAAAATATCTTTCTTCACATTTAATACTTAATGTGTAAAATATTAAAATTAGTTAATAGATAGATTTATCTAAATTTAAATATGTTTTAAAATAAAAAATATTCTTAAGTCTGCATATTTTGTAAAACAATCAAATATAAAAAATGCACATTTGTAACATGCTACACATGTTACAAATGTACAAATACAAGTTACGAAACAATTTATAATTTTTTATTTCACACATAATATTTGAATAATCCTTTTAACAAACATATACTCGATTCATATATTCGATTCCGACTTGATTAAATTTTGTGTATGTACGAGTATACATATGTGTGTTCAGTAAAATATTATATTAAAAATTATCATTAAGTAATAATTTTTACAAACTATAGCTTTTTCAATATTTAAAGTAGAATACAAGGATTTAAGACTACTGTTATTACCTGTTATTTTACCGTATTAAAAATATTTTAAATTATTTTGGAATAGAAATGAAAAATTGTAAACAGTATTCGAATAATTATGAATTATATATGTCTGAAATATAGATATAATCACACATGAGTAATTTTAACATGAAATCTTTCTATTTGAACGCGATAATAAACGCAGACGGATATTCATTATTTAGATTGAATACGTTTTATACGTACAATACTATGGAAATGGTCCAAAAGAATTATAAAGTTATATTCGAATTAATAACGAAAATTCGTTAAAAAATGTGCTGTTATCCTGTAGAATTCTTACAATATGATAAAATTGTATGATAATATTATTCGTTTTTCAAAAAAGAAAAAATAAACTTGAAAAATTTTATATTGATAACTAATAAATTTATAAATAAATATTCTACTTCTTATATATACATTTAAATGACAAATTCTTTGATCAATTTGAAATAGAATTTTTCTTTCATGCGAAAATAATATGGTTTATTATCTAATATAAAGTTTTCTAATTTTTTTTTAATATCATATATTTCTGAAATTATATTGTATAATAAATGAGAATAATATACTAAGGTATTTCCTCAATATATAACTCAAATTAACTGTAGTTTTGTAATTAAACTAGCTCCATAAAATTGACTAAAAAGGTTTTTTCTTAACATTTGTAATTAAAAAAAGTCATTGATAACTTAACATTTTCATTAAAAAATTGTATTTAATTGGAATAAATAATTTATTATGAAATAATGTACAAGTAGAAAAAAAATAATCTGTAATATCGAACTAAATATATAATCAATATTAAACATGTCTTAGGATAGTACATGCATATGAATACACAACTAATAAGGAATAAACGCCTTTAACAGTCAAGTTGGATCTTAGATGCTTAAATAATAATTCAATATGAATTTATATACTACCTATGTAGTCATTTAAATTGCGCGTCGAATTGATTTTTCGGTTTTGAAACACAAATCCGACTGAAGGACAGTAGTAAAACAAATTAAATTGAGTAGCAATTTAATAATTTGATGCTCACAGACATTTTAGAAAAATCTTAATAATGCCGAATAATATATTCACATTGAAGATCCAGTTTGAAAACGTTCATTCCTTATTAGTTGTACGAAAATATAATATAGATATTGAAAAATATATATTAACAGTTCTACCTCTTTCAAAATTGTAATCTAGTCAGTTTTAGAAAATAATGTATAAGAAAAAACACTTTAATATAAAATACTGAAATATATTGTACAATACGCAATCGAAAAATATTCATTTCCCTAAAGAAAAACTAATTTATCATGTATATTTATTTAAAAACTACAAAACAATAATTATTTATTGTAAATAAAAGATTAAAAAAGTCTATATTGTTAATTAATATCCTAGAAATTAACTAACGTCCTAGTTATTATTTTTAGTTTTAATTATATAAAATTAAAAAAAAAACATCAAGAAACAAAGAGATTTTCCTAAGTATTTTGATCTTTAACCTAAAAAATCGTAATTCGTCCCCGCAATATACGTATACTTCAACTATTTGGAAAAATAAAATAATACGCAACATGGAAGATTTTCACAATATGTATTAACATATCCAAATTATAATTAGTAAATTATATATAAATTATACATAAATTATAGCAACTAATAATTATATTCTTCTTTGTTTTCGTGGCCTTGGTGGATTCCAACTTACTCTAGTATCATCAGTAATTGATACAATGTTTAATCCTATCATTTGAAAACCTTTTATAGAAGACTGAAACCCATAACATTTTCATTATTATAATATATTATCCAACAGCGCTATGATAATATATTACACAATACATAAAAAATAAGAAATAATTTTTATAAGATACCCACCATTCTACCAGCCCCAATACCTTGTACCCGTATCCTCACTGTATTAACACCATATTCAAGAATACGCTAAAAATAGACAAATATATTTTAAAGATAGATGCATATATGTACTTTTTCTTTATTTAGCACAATATATATTATATTTTACACATAAAATCTTAACACAAATCATATTCAATGTATGCTTACATTACCCAAAGTTATAGCTGCTTGTTGAGCAGCAAGATTTGTTCCTTTTTTAGCATTCTTAAAACCTTCTGTACCTGCCGAATGTAGCGATAATACTTTACCACGAGAATTTGTAAAAGTCATAATTGTATTATTAGGAGTTGATTTGATATTAATAATGTGTAATTCCTTAAATGGTACACCATTAAAGAGTCGATTCGGCGTATCTGTATCGGGAAATAGATGTTGTCTGAAACACAATAAGTATAAAAATTATTTTCTGCGTAATCAATAGCAAGAAAGATTAATATTGTTTAGTAAAACATATATTTAATGAACACAATGGCAATTTTTTTACTCATACAGCCAAGACAACACATCGAAATTGATCTATGATTGTTATGTAAAACTAAAACAAGTTGTACAAGCTAGAATGTTACACTAATTACAAATGAAACTGATACTTACTGCTGATTAATATTGGTTGTCTCAAGCATAGCTTCTCCTTCGACCAATCCATATTTTGAATTGCCGACTTTTACTTTTTCATTCTTTACTCGAATTTCTTTGCTGCATAAATGAGTAGTGTAAATATTTCTCGAGGTTATGATACTCAAACGTGCAAATGCCGCAGTTACTCGGTCATCGATTAACACACTTTTCTGTAATCCAGGAAATTTCGCCAACTTTAGCACAGACTTAATCATTTCGATTAATTAGCCAGGTGATTTCTTAACGTTTTATTTAAGGAATATAAAGTCAGGTCAATGCGAGCAGATAAACAGATGAACCTGCAACGGCTGCAAGTTAATCATTAAACTGTTGCCATCTCTATGTTTCTCGTGGAATCACGAAAACTGATACCGACACAGTAAAATGCCGCGCGGTTCGAAATAACTGATTTATCGATTCCTGGCGACCTCTCGTACGTAGTCCGACCGAACCCTCGAGAGAGTCGGTCGGTATTTCCGAGAGTTTCGAATTTTATTATCGATTTGCACGTCAAATTGGCGAAAATTAATTAAGCTTCAAACATTCGAAGATCGTTCTTGCGATTTCTGCTTAATATTTTATATACCTATTATTTATGACGCGCGTGATACATCGAAATTATATAATAGATTACAAATTAATAAATCTTACGAACACTTTTATCGAATTTGTTACGTCCATGAAAGCAAATAATATCTCTTCTTCAAAAACATTATAATATTAATAGACTATTACATTATAGTGTTACTGCTAATAGTAAAATGCAGTCTTTAGTACAATAATTCGCGTACGAGCAGTCATTTAAAAAATAACGTTTACAAACGTAATAAAAATTTTGCAAAATATCGAATAGAATTTTATTATATTTTTAAGAAGATGCTAAAATCATCTGTTTCTTCGATTCAGCAGAACTTACATACATATGTGTGATATGAATATACACATTTATGTGTCATTGACATATCATAACATATCCACTACTACATCAATAATACACGCATCCATGCGTGCAAATTTTCTAACTAATCTTTTATATTAGATATCTAAACCTATAATTCTAAGAATTCAATATTGTTTGCTCATATAATCTCTAGTCCAAATCAAGATTGTTTTATACATTCAAAGTATAAAACTTGTGTATAAAGCAAAAAAAAATATTGTTACGAGTTTACGTAAGAAGTCGGTAACAAAACTGTAATTTTCTAATTTGTTTCCGTTTTTTTGCATAAAGTCGACAGTTTGGTCTATCCAAAACTACATTATCGTTTGTGATTTAATTGTAGAAAAGGATTTTTAAATTTGTGAAGGCAGTTAGAAAGATACTTATTTAAAAGTAATCGATAAAACAGACGACTTTAAAATCCTCTTAACTGTTATGTACTACACGTAGTAAGTTTTTTAATTAGAAATACGTACACTTTTTCGTGCAAAACATTCTCAAGTATGCAAATCGCACGAAACTTTTTGTGCATAGACGAGATTTCTTGAAATTTAAGAATTTCACTGCTTAATTGAATCAGTAAAAAAGCAACACTTTTTAAAGAAAGTATTAAATACACCACTGTGAAATATACATTAAAAAATTTCGTTACTTTGTAAAATTGCGTGTTGTATATTGCATTCATTAATTCTTTAATTATTATTAATTGCTGAATAAATTATTATTTTCTTATTACTAATATACATATTTCTAAGAAATAATAAACAAATCTCTCTCTCTCTCTCTCTTTCATATTAAAATGATCACATTAAATATTCTTGTTTCGCATAAGTAGCAAGTATTAATTAATGTAGTCCATAATTTTAAGTATATCCTTCACATGCAAGCGAGAAATAAATCAGGATGATAAATTCTTTATTATCTTCAGCTTTCAAAATAACTTAAAAAGGAAACATATTGCACTCCATCGCGTAATAAGATATATAATTAATGCACATTGATTACATTTATGCGTTTAATTGCAAGCAATATAATATTAAACATCAAGTTACATATAGATAACACTCATTTTAGTCTATAAGAGTACTAAAATATATTAGCAATATTCAATCGGTAATAATGTGATCTAATGTTTCAGACAAATGATTTCAAATGTAAAATATCTTCTCTGTGTATAAATAATAGCAATGACAATTTCCGTGCTTCAAATTCATTATCATATTATACAACTTTTGTTATTTATACTATCCATTTGCATAATATTTGCATGTAAATTAATACAGTCTATCCTAAAAACAAAAATGCCGATGAAACTTTGATGAAAGAAATTAAAAAAAAAGGTTTTCACTTCTTTATTTCGTTACACATATATAGCGAGGTTTCGTAAAATTTAATAAAAATTATTGATATGTACGATCTACATTTTTAAAGTAATATGTAAATTATATGAAAGTAATGTAATAAAGTTATAACAATTCGATTGTCGTTAACACTTTCGTGTAAATGTTGTGTCGAATTACGCGCTTCTCTATTCGTCACAGGAATTCGATGAGAATTTGCTGTTAATAGAACTATTTGTTCACAGCATTAAATCTGTTGTTACGGCTCTCGATTTCTTCCATTAGTGTTACCCCTCGAATATCCGAAACAATGTGCGCGATTTCAATAGTACGGAATTACGTATTAGTTATCATTAGGTAGATTGTGTTACCGCCATTTCCCTTACGAGCTATTTCTGGTTCGTGGCTTTCCCGTTTGTAATAACATATGAATAATGTTGTTACGATAGTATTGTATTGCGCACAAGCAACTCTTGTGCTGTCGTACACCTCTCTTGTTAGTTAAGAAAACTTAAACGACTAGTTCAATCTCCATAAATACACGCGCGTGATTGTTTACAAATTTAAATGCAATAGGTATACATATAGTATATGTATATATAAAAAATATGTAAAAAAAATGCAATTACATAAATAATCAAACTCTCATTAGCCTCCCACATTAAATTAGCATTACTATTATATTAAACAGAATTTAATAGTACTCCGCAAAACATTAATTATATTTTACGTCTTGCAATATATTTATGCGCATCTTATATTTTACAATCAAAAAGTACGACATTATGTCAGACACGAAAATAACAGATATTTAAATAATTTCAAATATTTTAATAGTATATAATAATTTTTTCCTCTCCAATCGCGAAGCTGAAAGCATTTCCGGCGACAATAATCGCGATGTTTCACAAAGAATGAATATTTAAATTTTCATGCGTTTTTAATTGCTCAGCAATGTAACGATCGTTAACAGAGAATAAATACACCATGAGTTGCATCGTAATAAATAGACACGAAGGAAACGATTCTGTCCTAATATTTAATAAATTAACGATGCTGATTCGGTGGCTTTGTAAGAGGATTTTTGAAGTGGGCTCTACTTCATATACGACGGGATTGCGCACGCTCAACGTGCTTTGTCTCTCTCTTTCCATGCGCGAGCACTCTCGAATTAATTACAAGATCCCTCTCATTTACGCAGTTATTATGAACCTTACCCTAATATCATTACTGAATTACCTGGAGAGCTTCAGAAACCTCCCTGTACCTGTTTACACGCGTATCTAGCATATACACTTTGTTACATATCGATAGTTCGGAAATATAAATGCCTGCCCATTTTTCTGATCGATATAAATATTTATGACGACAAAGAAATTGCATTATTTGTGTAAGAAGAGCACAAATTCGCGCAAAAATCAATTCGATAGCGTAAAACTGTAACACACAGCATTCATCTTTACGCTATTTTTTATTATATTATTTTTTATTAGTGTCTTATAAAATTTATAAACGGATTACGTTATTTGAAAACTCGCGCAATACTCATAAAAATTTAAATCGAGACCTTCAGTTTTGCATTCCAATTAAACCACGCGAGCTTTCACTTAGAGATCGATACATGTAACACCAATAATATCGATGCATAAAAACTTGTAGTTTTCAAAACAAGTATTAATTGCTGACAGATTAAGATAGACTTGACTTCAATTAAGCGACATTGTTGGTTTGTATGTGATACTTCTTTCATTCTTCTTCGTGCAACACGTGAATGTTTTCGTTTCACCTCGGGCGATTGCTAAAAACCGATGTGCAAAAATAGAATTTCCTTCATCGTTCGCATATTCCGCCTCTTTCCTACTTGATGTCATTGCGCCACGTCGAAGCGAAAAGTTTTATATCGGATTTAACGTCATCTCGGCAACGGTAGCGTCGACGAGCGAAATTTGGTTTTCAATACAAAATGGGCCTCGGCAGGAATAGCGGGTGCGTCGATAGAGAGAAAAACGGAAAGGGGCAGTCGTGGGAAAGTCAGCAAGCATTCACGGCACTCAAGCTCGGTTTATCCAGAGGAATGGTATCGAGTATCCGCTGTACCGTTCTCTCCATTTAAACGTAGTCGGAGTATTCCATTCTTTGAGAGTCCATGGAGTTTCTCTGATATTTCTTAAAGTAGTCACTACTGTGATAGATCCTGTGCGCCCGCTTTATCCCGCTACTTTTCTCAGAGTTTCCTTCACATATATCATAAGGTTCCCGATAATCCGAAGGAAACAACGCGACTCGAAAGCGCAGTTTTTAAAGTCTGCGGGCCCGCATTTATATGCGTTTCGTATATTTTACATCCACTACTTTCAATATTAAAATATTGGTGAATGGAATAGTACTGAAAGGATGTTGATTATTCAGCTACATATTTTTGAAGTTTATACATATACATATCATGAGTCGAAAAGTTCATGTTTGACGATTTTTCAAGTTTAATTCATATATTATAGTTAAAAATGACTTTTATAAATGTAAAGTAATGTAGTTCGTAAGACAAATGTTTATAAGTATTTGTAAATAAAAGAGTAAGTGTTTTATTATTTTAGATAACAATCTGAAAACATTATTTTTATCTTTAAATAAAATCTCATTTAAAATCTTATCTCCATATAAAAGAATGATATTTTAAAAGTATAAATTTTGTATCTTATTCATTTTTTGCTCTCGTTTTATTTTCTGTATATAGATACTTTTGTGAAATCGACAGAATAAATATAATCGAGCGACAGCTACGTTCAAAGTATCGTTAAAAATAACTGTCTATAGAATCTATAAAATAGTTGGTATTGTTACACATCGTTCTTCCGTTTGAATAAAGCAAGACGATCTGACTGTAAGTAGGTATCTTTCTTTTTGTATCGTTCCGTTTTTATTATTGCATATTTCATCGCCTTCCTTGGATGGAATGCGATAGAATAAGAGAACGATTTTGTTGTGAAAAATGTTAAAATTATTATTCCGTTCCCTAAAAGAAACATGATTCGAAAGCTCGCAGCTCCCGAAGTCGTCACTCACTCAGGTCTTATTTACCCGTTTGTATCTACAAATTCCAAGTCTCTCTCCCTATTGCCTCTCTCTAAATCAATATAACGAGCATGATTCGAGAGTAGTTGCGTGTATAAAGGATATCAGTCTGTATAGTTCGTGAAGCAAACTTAGTTGAAACAAAATAGTTCTATTCTTTTTTTTCCATCTGTAGGACGACTGGTCTGTACAGTATGAATTTGAAGTATTCGATACCTTATATACACATATGTATAGGGCGAATTACATGTAGTTAAATACCAATTTGTAAGTTGTAATTCGCGTATTTGCAAATGTTATTCACCATTATAAAGTTGTAATAAATATACTATTACTACACGGTATAATTAACTTGAGATCAACCAGTTATAAGCTTCATTACTTCTTAATATGATATATTATATGAAGTTATATAGTATGACAAATTTTATTGTATATATTAACAGTAACAATATATCTCAAGAAACGGCTTTTGAGTTATCTATCAAGTCTCAAATTTACATATATACAGGGTTTCCCTAAATTCATGACTAAACATACTATAGCAAGAAAGTTCTTGAAAAATTAAGTACAAAAGTTATTTGTAAATTTTTATGAGGTAATTTTTGAAGTAATAAAGGTTTAAATGGCCAGTTACAAACTACGTTTAGATGGCTAGCTGTGTACTCCATAAGTCGCGCGTGCAGTAGTATTGGTGAACGCACTCACTAATACTCACACGTGACAATCTAAACGTAGTCTGTAATTGGCCATATTTAAACTCTCATATCTCAGAAGTTATTGCTTAAAATAACAAATTTATAAATAAACTTTTTTACTTAATTTTTTAAAAACTTTCTTGGTATAGTATTTTAAATCGCAAATTTTGGAACATTGTATGCGTGCGTGCGTGCGTGCGTGCGTGCGTGCGTGCGTGCGTGCGTGTGTGGGTGTGTGTGAATAAATCTTTAAAGCGGTAAATCGTCTCTCTCCCTTTAATTCCGTTTTTTGCCCTTACTTTCTTCAGATGTGTAGCTGTCGTTACGAGATCAGCAAAAGAATCCGGGATGAAAGGGAGTTATGAACCAATCGGGATTCTCCACCTTCTTCATTATTTATTCAACGACGCTATATATACGCATGCAGACTAAGCCTGAATATTTTATGATAACTGTGTTACGTGCGTCTGCGCCCCAGATATCGCGATTCGCGTTTGATGATCGTCCTGATCATAAAAATGGTTGAAAGTGTATCAAAATCGCTAGCAGATCTCCTGTCACTGGATCTCCTGTCTTAATTAAAACTACACGACATGCGAGGGAAAACAAGCTGTTCGACTTAATTCTGTCTTACTGAATCTTCGAAAATAGTACAGCAAACGTATATCCGATTGACCTAATTTCAATCAATAACTAATGTAATATGTATATCTATTTCCTTTACATAGTTATTTATAAAACTGATAAAACTTTTAGCATACACATATTGAAAAGCACTTTTATTTCTGTGCGAAACGGAAACGGATAACTTCGATATCTCGAAATAAAAAACTAATATCCTTTGTTGTTTGAAAATATAACATATTTATATATTGATATACTGCAGTCGTATTTCTATCTTCAAGTAAAATGCACTTTTGAGACATAATCTTATTCTAACTTGAAGTACTTGTGCGCAACTATCTTTATGTTAATTATTACTCTTGTCAAAGAGAGAGAGAGAGAGAGAGAGAGAGAGAGAGTATACATATCGCACAAATGTTTTGAATAATTTAATGACAAGTCTAGTAATAAACGTTCAAGTCATTAAATGAATTTTGATGGCTTGATTGTGCAGTCTGATTAACGGACGATTTTTTACAATGAAATAGAATAAAAGGATTTTCAAACACGAGAGAGAAATTATAAAATCAATAGAATCTCGGTGCCGGCTCGTTCGCGCTGCTTTAACTCTTTTTTCTTACTGTAAACTTACTCTTTTCTTATTCCATCTTTCCCCCTGTTCTTTTATTAACGAGTAATCGCGGCCAGCCGAGACGAGATACCCTTTTTATTTGGCTAACTAATGTGTCTGGGTATACATGTATACGTATATGGGTATGTGTATTTTAAAAAATCTGTACGTGTATAAGTATTCGTGCATGCGAGTGTTTATGTGCATATTTTTCCATAAATTATTATATAATAGTTATTTAAAAAATTTATTTCAAAATAAATATCAATAAAAAATATCCTTTGAGTTAACCACTTTCCAATATTTCGAAATTTTTAAATTAAAAAAATTTTTTGCTTGCTGTTGTATACATTTCCATTTTTATCTTTTAATAACAATAATAATATAATATTTTATTTTATTGTATAATCATTTTTATAAAATATGTTAAAAGAGAAGTATATAAAAAATATTCATCTGGATTTCCATTTCTAATTCAATAAGAAAAATAATCCAATTATCTAATTATCTCCCTATCTAAATTCTTTATGTATCTAATCGTGCTGGTAAGAAACCTTTATTGATTTATTAAGATTTAGACATTAGCACTGTTCATTTTTCTCTCTTAATCGATCTACAGCTCAGTCGAATAATCTACGATTGCCGATCAATGACACCTCGCTTCACTGCCAAATCCTAGTTTGGTCCACACCTGCAGATATGGATATTGGCTACGAGTAGTACGGTCGACGTTCTCTCTGGCACCCATCCTGTCGTTCGCTCTTTTTCTCTCGCGAAGGGTGGACACACACTCGGGCCTCGTCGTCATCCCCACGAATTCCAGGGATCAATGCGTTGGTGCACCAAAACGCCTGCGCTACCCCTCCTTCGCATCCCTCCATCCCTTCCTATCGTCCCCTCCACGCCCGTTTCACCCAGCAGCAGCAGCAGCAGCAACGGCGGCGGCGGTGACGGCAATAGCAGCGGCAACAGCAATACTATCACAAGCACGATATCGCGGTCAACACGAGCTACAAGACACCCTACTTCTCATGCCGGTGGCACAGCGTTAGCGTGTAGCCCGGTGGTAGTCTCGGTATGCCGATGTAACTGGTTGTGAGTCGGGAGTTTATTCTCTTCGAGTATAGCCAGAGCTCGGTACCTTGCGCTCTGCCATCTACTCACACCCGGTACGCTGTCCGCCTCTTCCACCACCAACACAATCCCCCGGTGCTCCCACCTCGGCGATAACGCTCCCTCTCGCTGTCTCTCCCTCCCGCGTGCGCGTCGCCCGACCCTCGGAAATTCTGAAAGCGGTTCGCGCCTGTGCAACGCGGGGGTAGCGAGGGACCGAAAATCGAGGTGAAAGGAAACTCCGCGGATCCGGCCTAAGGGTCTCTCCTAGGGCTGATGTGTGTCGACCGTGCCCCCTCGCGCGTACGTCCTGCGAGCGCGAAAAATTCATACACACGCGCGCGCGTACGCACATATACATACTAACGCGTATACACACGCGCGTGTATTTCAGTTCATCGTGGATACGCGTGTATATACGTGTGTCGTGAATCCGTTGACGTATTGTCAATATTTTCATTACCTCGAGCAATCATTTTCTCTCGTTGCGACCCCTTTACCGCCACTCCGGGAAGGAAGGGTGTTCGCGACGCGCGAATCGGTAACCGGGACCGCGTTCCTTCATCGGAGCTACGTGACGCTGTGGTGACGTTCGATCGCGCGGTCAGTTCTCCAAGTGACACACTTTCATCCGCGAGAGAAGAGAAACTCACGTCAGCGGGTGGCCGCAGCCAAGAGAACTGTGTAGGATAGTGTGATTATCCTCAAGTGCACGCGACAATCTGCCAACGCGGGTGGGAGTTTGGCAAGTGTGACATGCCAGTGCATTATCGTCGAGCTCAGTGACCATCCCAAGTTTTCCCTTGGTGACTCGCGACCAGTAACACGTTCCTTCGTATGTCGCCTTAGCCAGCGGATCGCCAAGTGCGGAGTAAACTGGCTTTCAAGTGATCTCACTGCGTCGTGGTGCACGATCGGGAATCCGGAAGATCGAGCCGCTCCCGGTGCAAGAGGGATCATGTATCCCCGATTGCAACCCTCCTTCGAGGGTTGAGTCGCCGATTCGGTGTCGCCCGATCGGCTGACACGGGTACGCGAGTGTTGTGTTACAAGACAAGCTCCTCAGCGATCGTCGACCATCCGAGGACATCCTTGCCGTGACGCGAGGTGATCTCGCGGAGGGCTAACCGTGTACCACATTCTCGCGCTGCAAGTGAGTCCCAAATCACTGCAATTTCATGGTTCTCGATAGTGACGTAACGTTTGCTCTGTCTCTGTGTTTGGATTACGCGATTACGGATTACTAGGTTGATTATCAACGTCATGCCGGAGAGAATTGATATTGATGGAAGTCTGTCAGATAAATGGATTCAAATCCACGATGTCTTCACTGAGCGATTTTGGATAACACTTGTCATTACGCCCGAGCGCATATATAGAATAGAAAATTCTGTATATGTAAACCTTTCGTTATATTTAACAGTTATTTAACAGATGCTTATATATTTAATCAACGTACAAATCCAATTTATGTAGAATATATCGTCGTTCTTTTTGTGTTTCTTTTAACAATTTGGATTTGCTTGTTCTTTAATAATGTTAAAGTACCAATAGCTTTGAAATTGATTAAGATTAAAGCGACTTTTATAATCTGATATAATTTTTTTTAGAAAAGAACCCACTTTATAGTTTCATCAAAAGATTCCTGTACACAGAGATACCTAACAAGAATAATTTCCAAAAATTTTACATATTGTTATTTTTCGGACGATATTATCGAAAATATGTTCACTTATATGCATTACTGTTTAATTTAAATGTAATTTTGATTATTAAAATACAACACATCAATCGTTATCATGCAAAAGTAACAGTTCCATTAAAAAATGATAAGCTTTAATAATGCACGACACGATATTATAACAATTTCATTAAATATTAATTTGTAATCGGTATAAAACCAAACAAAAAGGCCATCAATTTCAGTTCTTTAAACGAAGCGATCGTCGCAAATTCCTAATGTCATTATCTCCCGTAAGAAATTTTATCGTTCGCGATTTCATCATAAAACTATTAACACCCAGGAGTATATCTAGTGCTTCGGTATTTTATATCCCAGCTCGTAATCGCGTTTCAGAAATTTCAGAAATTGTGGTTATCGAATGGTTAAATGATAGATTTTTGCCACTTGTCTATTTCTAGCTAGAAAATCCTTAATGCCCTTATCCGCTTTGCAAAGCGATTTGTCACGATTAAAATCTTGAAAGGAATTTTCATCATGTTCAATTTGAGTTACTACAAACCCGATCAAACCCCAGACTCTCTACAGATCTCGAATATCGGCGAATTACAAAGCCTTCTGTCGACGCATGTTGCACATCGTGTTATCGAGGCTCCTCTCTTATTCATTTCGTTTGTCTTTTTATTGTAAAATTCACCACGAATCATGGAAATTAATCTCTTTGATTATTAATGGCGGATTATCGGAATCCTGCAATTGTTGTTAGTTAAGCGGGTAGTGTATCGTCGCAGTAATTATCGTTTTCACAGTTTTTCGAAGGTTTCGTTTGCTCGATCCGCCTTTTTTTGAATATGTATACACAATTGGATCGTATATCATTTTGAATATGCGCAACTTTTAATCGGCACATATGCACGATATATAAATTTTATAAAGTATAAACAACGCGAGAGGTAATTTATTTCTTGGAACTCAAGGCCACTTAAATCGCTATAAATCCCGACTATGCGAGCGCATAAGCCTCTAACACGGCGCGTGACGTGCCATTGATCATCACGCAGCATCGTTCGCGTGGTTAAGGTCTTAATGTTTGCCTGGTGCCGCGTCGATTCTACTGTTATTAACCCGATATGCGCGCACATAACGCGGCAAGATAAGCGGTGCGATTATTAGTTTCTAGCCAATTGCTTATTCTCTTACGATAAAATATTTTATTTCAAAGTGTGTTCATAAATCGGTATAATATATGTATCTTTAAGCGCGCGCAGACACATTGTCCATTTTCTGTATGAAAATATTCATATTTTAATGAATATTTTAATCCAATATTTATTATCATTCGTTCTTTAGATTGAATAATCTAAGAAATTATCGATTCAATTACGTTGACGTTCCTTCATGATTTAGAAATAGAATAGAATTTTTATTGTCTTTTCTATGTCTCTATAAAATCCTAATTAAAATCTAAAATTAAATCCACTATGCTACAGTATAATAAATTTAGCATTATATATCAAACTGGATTGTTAAAATTTATCAATATTTAATCAATATAAAGCCACTACGAGTAAAGCAGATAAAATTATCTTAATTTATAACATTAATCACGATTAAATTATCTTAAACTACAAAAAATATTCTATCGATATATTTAGGTCTGTAGATATATTTAAGTCTAAATATTTTCCTTATATGTATGTAATATCTTTCACACGTTATTTCATACAAACTCCGACTAGTCCAAGAATTCAAATCCAGAGAATCTGCTGTAAACACGATCATACGAGCGCGAGCGGCGCAAGACGTGTGCATTACGAAAGCAGGTCACTTCGGCTGCTCAAGTTAACCGTATCGTCCTTTGAGGTGCGCTCTTCTTAATTTGATTTATTACACTATCCGTCGCGATTGTGGAGTTTCCGGATATAACGCCCCGTGAGTCAGGTCACTATAAATTTCAGGCCCAACGCGAGCGGCGGAGTACGCTTTCGCATTGCTGTATGATGTGCCATTGATCATAGCGCAGACACGTAGCTCTCGCGTATAGTTAAGGACTCGAGGTTTCGATATAGCTACGTTAATTTTACGAGCCACCCCAGTTTTCGTCCTTCCCTTCCCGTCTCCACGGCGTTTTGCTCTTCCGGGCACAGTAACGTCGTCAGGAAATTACGGCGGTATGTCGACAAGTGAGCTCCTCTTCTTCCATGCCTCTCTCTCTCTCTCTCTCTCTCTCTCTCTCTCTCTCTTGCTCTTCTCTTCCTTTGTTCTCGAACCGGATGTTTCCCGTCTCTCGACTTGACCCCACTGTTAGTCAATATAACACACCGCAAGTGTTCACTTGGGAAGATTATCTCTTTTTATAACCTGTGACTTTATTTTTTTTATATTTATCCTTTGGGGTGCGTTACCTTTCTATTTTATAATTTAACAACGCGTTTCTCTTTTCTTTCCATAAGAATTTATAACTGATGAAACCTATCCGATAATCAATATGTTTATAAACGTTAATTACATATATGTTGCACACTTGTGTACCTGTACGTGTATAAGATACAATAAATTATATAATTTACATAATATGTTATTATTATTCTCCATTATTGTATCGTTTCGGAAGTTATAGGAAATATTTACCATTTAAATTAATCGTTTATTATGCGTATATTACGTTTCTGCTATTATATTTCAATATGTATTTTTGACAGCAGTATTACGAAGGCAAACGTGTACATGGTAACAATCTAATATATGAAAATAACGCATATCGCGAACGCGGTAGATACGTACATATAATTTCGACCCGTATGTTGACGAAAATTGTTTGCACAGTCACTGTTACCGCGCACGAAATCAACTTATATCTGTGCCCCCCACCTCTAACGTAATCTCCGCGTCATGCACTTACCAATTTCCAATTTCCGTTACTGGTACTTACATGTTGTTTCTACCTCGCCTTTACATAATACGTATACTTTACGTAGTTGCGCAAGCTTCTCTACGGAGCGTAGACAAGAAACCTCCTGTCTATACCACACCTCCTGTCGCCGCGTGTCTTACGTTTTTGTTCGCGATATCGACCTGTCATTCCTACCAAACTTGACTCTCGCGACAGGACAATGAACATCACTGTCTTTTCTCTCTCTCCCTTTACCCCGGGATTCCGGCTCCTTCCATGGGTTCCTTTGTCTTCGCTTTCGCGACCCTCGTCGCCTTTGGACCGCAAGTCGAACGAGAGCAAATTAGATATCCATTAACGTCGACTGGCGAGTTCGAAGTCTTAATTGCAGTCAACCCTACGGTTGTTTGCTCACGAGCACGACTAACACGCGTTATATCCGCGCTACAAGGAGGGTCCTGTCGTACGGTATACCGGGGTGTTTCCTTCCCGAAATTGGTAAAAAGAGGGGAGCAGAGAGTACCTCGTATATAATTTCAAATAATCCTGGAGAGTAAGATCTAGCATCGAGACACGGCTTGTGGCGTGCATGAAAACTACGTCATGAGAAGTTATGGGTTAAGAACGTCGAAATATGAGCTTTGAGATTGAAATTGATGATGCTGGTGCGTTATCATGGTGAGAATAAGGGGAAAAAGAGTGAAAAAATATCGCATGTATGTTGAAGACGTTTTTACAATTGAAGTAATAATTTTAGATTTTGCCAATCAGAGAATAAAATATTATATGTTACAATTTCGCAATGAAAAAATAACGAGTACTTTATGTGTAAAAAATTCTTTTATATAATTTTCCTGTTTAAGTTATAACCACAAAAAATAAAATAATCTTATTAACTTGATATAATTCAAAAACATTATATATCATTTTTAATACTATTAACAGCCGTTGACGGCCATTCGCATGCCATGAAAGATAATAAGATATATATTTCTAATTATTAAAAGGTTCAAGTATTATTCAAAATAAAATTGTAAATATATTCGATATTTAGTTATAACGATTTAAAAATAAATGTTCAATAATTAACTATTTAAAGATTAATAAAATGTTAAGGAGTATCCTCTCTCTCTCTCTCTCTCTCTCTCTCTCTCTCTCTCTCTCTCTCTCTCTCTCTCTCTGTGTGTGTGTGTTATCAATTATTATTAATATATATTTAATAATAATTGACAGCTTCATATTTGTTCCATCACTCATAAGAAACATAGTGAGCAAAACATTTTGCAATATACTACTATTTAATATAACTTTCATTAGATTGACTAATGGTACCGTGGTGATGGAGAGAATGCATCGTATAGAGTCAAATGAACCGTTTTATGTGTAAAAATAGAACGTTACTGTTGCAACTAAATAGAGACAAATTGGTCACGTTGATTCACGCGGGTGTTGACCAACGAATCGCTTAATGACATTGTCAAGCTATTATAGTCATTGTACGAATTCAACGCCAAATACACAACGTTCTCTCAGCTCAACGGGGTACACGTTTAACATTCGCTGCTACCGCGGATAATCGCATTATAGCGACCTATTTTAGATTCGCAGCTAATTCACGATCCGGACAAAAATTGAAAAACTCCTCTCATTTCTCGGTGTCTCTCGGTTGCTGCGGAAACAATGGTGCTTAATCGCGTTTCGAAAATCGCCGAGTAACGCGGCGTATTAAGCCTGCCGCCTGAAATCGCGGATATTAATTAACAGCTAGTGTCGGCCGCATCTCATCATAACAGAAAACACGCGGATATTAATACGGCAGCGTTAGTATAGCGACGCACAAAACACCGGATAACTTCCTCGGCTTAATTAAAAGCAAAAGTTACACGGATAAACGCAGTGCCACGCCGCACGTCGCGCTTCTCTCAAGATTTAATCCCCAGCATTTCTCGCGGTCATTGTCGCGACCTTAATAAGAAAATACCTCTATTACAACTGTAATTTCGCTAATTTCCCATCGATAATGCGGTGCTTTCGATGTTTTGACACTTCGTGCACTCGATCGCTCATTGTACAGGTATCGCACAACAATTCGTGTGCAAAGTCGATGACGACGATTCGAACTTTACTTTAGTTTCCGCACCAATTACTCCTGCCACGCTTAAAACGTGAATTATAGCCAGTCTGAATAATTAAGGATGGATGAGAGTTGGCAGGATGGTAGAGACAGCGATTTGCCGACTCATCAACGAGAAACGACGACGATGAGAACAACGTTCTAATTAAATCCCAACGCCCGCTTTTCTTGATCGATGATCTTTCTTTTGCCGCATCGCATTGCACTACATATGTTTAATCTATTTACAAAAGTTTGGCTTAATTAGCATAATATTTTTGTGTTCAACTATTTGGAGCAATGCATTGATGCATTATACTTTGGATTGCAATTTTGCTAACATGTTCCTTGATTCCTTGGATTGATTTTCAATAATTTTTCATTTAGGTTGCATACGTCCTATGTTGTTAAACTAACAGTTATGTCAATATTGTATAATATTGTATAATATTTAAAACTATAAATTCATTTATTAAGTAAATGATATTTCCATTATATCGATAAATATATTATACATAATATTTACAGATAGGTATCAAAGAAACACATGACAGCTCAATCCGTTGAATTAAATAACTTTTTGCTATTTTTATCTTCTATGTGTGTCAAAGTATAAATCAATCCATCTCTGTGGTTGAATTGCTAGTTTAAAAATAAACAACGTCCATATTAAATCCATATTCATTTAGCAAATAATAAACTAAACTTGAGATGTATTCAATACATTTTTTAGGTTAAACTGTTTAACTTTGTTTTAGTTAATTAATGAATATAGTAAATAGGAGCAGTGGCGACCTAAAGAAATGATTAAAGATAACACAAAAATGGGTATAATATTATGAATGTAAGCGTCAATGCATATAACATTATGAAATATTTTATAATATTACATTTAGCGAAAATATTGAACGACTTGAATAAAAAATATTCAAATTATGTCGAATACGCCACACGTAGTAAAGAACGTGTTAATGCTTCAGAAGTTTCTCTTATTTATAGAACGTTCATTCTGTCCCATTTCCTCTCAGTTTAGTGTCAGATTAATAAACGAATAGATTGAACAGACGATTTAAATCGATCGATCATGAAAGATATAAAAACTCCAAGGCCCGTATTCAGAACGCGCTTACAACGATGTTAGCGCGCTAACATACTATACTTTACGTCACGCATATTATAGAATTTCAGAGATAAAAGCGCTCTTTTATCGATAAAAGCACGTTCTGAATACGGGCTCAAGAGTCAAAAGCTTCCGAGGAACGAAGAAGCAGATAACAATTGTAAGACGGTGATAAGATCTCATAAAGCAAGATAATTTTCAACGTGAGCGACTGAATTATAAATCCTTCGTACGTCCTTATAAATTAATGTGAGTGTCTTAATATATCCCTTATACATATGTTATTCACATAATGACTCATATAGGAGCTGTTTAATATTTTTAGTAATAACATTATCTGACGATTCGTGCGCGAAGAAATTAGCCAAAGAGCACTAAATGGAAGAGCCATACGTAATAATCGCGTTACATACATAATCAAATTCGTCAAAAGATGTTATCACGCATATTAGTTGACGTCGCATGTCGGCAGCGATGTCATCGTTGGCGGGCGACGCGGGATGTAACAGGAGAGTCGAGGTGGGACCATTTACTGAGAATTTCATAGTACGCTTCATTGCACTAATCCAATTTAATTAGAACGGCCGGATAATAAGCCTATAACGACGCACTTAGCTCATTAATAACGATCAGACTCCGCACGCGGGACAACTCCCGGCAAGCCGTCCGCCGTTTTATCGTTCGTCGTTTGTCTTCCTTATCGCACATATCTTTCCATCTGACACACTCTCTTCCCAGGCGGGGTATATAATACATATGAGAATTCCCTTGTCTCCTCTCTATCTATTCTTTCACACTTCTCTGACTCTAAATCCAGTCCCATCCGGATCTAAACAAGGGTCGCTCAACGGCCCACTAAGGACGACCCTATCTACTTTGGATATAACTTTCTTCCACAGATAGCAATTCTGGCTGACGATAAAGATTTGTGGTCATATTTTTGAAAAATTAAAGTTGTGCAGCCAAACTGGCACTTAAAGTTGCATTGTTGAAAGGTGAAACACCCACTCGCATTAATTTATAGTACAATTTGCATGATCTTTGTATATATATTTGAAAACACACCAAACTTTAAAGAAGTTATCAGCAAGACATTTTAGATTAGACAAGAAAACGTTATTAAGAACTTCGATTGCAACTTTCCTATCTGCGTCTTCAATATTTCTAAGAAAACTGACGCTTTTAGCTTCCGTCCGACGGAAATCGTAATTACGAACGAATTTTCTCATGCTCCCTTATCCCTTTTCGGTCTTTCTACCTTTCCAGTTCTTCGGCTTCTTATCTTCTTTTCCTTTCCTCTCAAATCTTTAAGTCTATCCTCTCTGCGCGGTCCCGAGAACATTGGATCACAGGATAATACGTAAGGATAATACGTTCATGTTCTATACGACGTAAAGCTGGGGACAGTGATTGATAAGGATACAGCATAAGTGAAAATGCGATAAGCAAGCGAAATTCTTTCGAATAGATCCACGTTCCGCGAATGTCCCTTTGACGCGTCCGCCCGCACGAGAACGTATCGTCAGGCGCGCATAAATCACGAGGATTTATTTGGCATGGCTCTCGTTCGGCCTCTCGACGCCTTATGCAAATGACGTGTCGTGACCCCACGAGGCCACAGGTCATCTTGTTTTTATTGCATGCCGCAAAGGGTAGTAACCGAGGAACATCGTACGGGCTGCGCGCGCTTTGGGTGAATTATATATTGAGTGGCCCCCAGGTTTGATATACGAGCCTGCCAGAGCAGTCGTAATGAGTAACATTTTAACTGCATCGCACGAACACGTGCACGCACGCATGTACGCGTGCACGTGCGTGTACGTATACTCGCACGGAAAAGGAAGTCGCCGATTTCTCGCGCGGTACCCATAAATGCAGAATATTAATTCGATGCGTAGTAATTAATGTCGCGTGCCGCGTCCGCTTTGGTATGAGATATTCATTAGGTGACAACGCCTATGGTACGGAATATACTACCAGTGTCTGGATAAGCGACAGGGATAATGAACAGCACGACTTTATATAACATAACGACGAAATTTTCACTGTAATTTTCACCAGCTAAACCAGAAATATTCATTTACTTCCAGATGACGTGCATACACCAAAGTCGCGTAAGCGATATTAATGTAATCCTATTATATTATATAACTTTTCGCTTAAACTTTGAAGACACGGGCACACAATAAGTAAATTTACCGCTTTGCTCCAATTTAGAAAAAAACATAATGCAAAACATGCATATATATTTCAAGTTATCACCGACATTATTAATAATTTAATAATATATTAATATGTATTACCATTGAGAATTATAATTTAATGAAATTATGATATTACCATAAAATTAGTATTCAAATTTATTTCCGGACACTCATCGCCTTCATTATTCATCGTTCTCTCGATAATGAGATGAGATAAAATATTTATCGAAATAATACAAGAATCCCGCAAAACTATTCAGCTTTTCTGCGACATTGGGAAGAACGTTCACCTAATTCTCACATTCAGATCTTGATTTGCTCTCGTTGCCGCAGATATCCTCGCGTCAAGGAATCAGCACGACGAATCTCCTTGGTGAATCGCATTTTCTCCGACCCTGTGACTTTTCATTCGAGTTCTATTTTGCTTTACGGAGTGGAGGATCGAACAGAGAGAGGAGACGGAAAGTCAAACCTCCCGCTTCTAAGACATAGCATTGGTTGCTCGAGATCCTTTCCACCTCAACGAACACTACGGAGATGAAGCTATGAAGGAATAATACCAATGAGCCCGGAAATCTCTTTTGGATTGGTCGAGATTGACCCTTCGAATCGTAATCTTCCCCAATTATAAAGATATCGAAAAATTATTGAACTTTTGCCCACGTTTAGTGAAGTAGGTTTTACAATCTTAATATTCAAGTAGTTCATCGTTGAAAACGAGCCAACTTAGAAGTATAAGACTTCATTAATTTTATTCATGCTTAAAATAAACGTCTAATTTTGAAACTTTAATTTTGAACTTGGTTCAATAAGGGACTTATTGTCAGAAAAGAATTTTAAAATTCATTTAAAGATATCTTTTGCAATTATATTAGAATACATTAAATATAAAATAATTAATTATATGTGGCTTTATTAAATTTTTTTTACTTTCGAAAGATCACTTAATGTGTGGAGCAAAGATCTAAGAATCGTTTTTAATCATGGCAAATCTTTATTGAAGAGACATACTTTATAAAGATTAATAAAAATTTACGCAACTGTTTCTTTGAATTCGTTCGAATTCTTTATCATAAAATAAAATAATTACAATTTCAAACATGTATCTATGATGTTTGATTCAAATATTTTTAAGAATCATTTTTTTAAAATCATGTTAATTATGAGAAAGTATTGCAGATGAATAAATTTGATTTCTAATAAGTGGAAAAGCAGTTTTCTAACAAACTTACGTCGTTATTTTTAAATTTTAAATTAAACGTAAAGATTTAAAGATATTTCCGTGTATAAATTTATTTCGCCTAACAACTAATTTTACGTTTAAATAAGAATTGTGCCCTTTTGACATCATATAATAATGTGATATACACTTTCCTTACACTGTAAAAAATAAAATGTTAATTTTAACTTATAGTCGTACACTCTACAAAATGTCGGTATCATTTTAACACCGATGGTGTGGAATTTTGACACCAATATGGATGTCTATATAATTCTCACCATGTTGGTGTAAAATCAACACTGTTTGTTCGGTGTGAATAATTCGCATTGTTGCGGTGTAAATTTCCACACAGAAAACGGTGTTAATTTCCACACAGAAAATAAATTTTTTCACGTTAAGGTATTTAACCTTAAGCATTATTACAATCATTATGTCAAACGCTTTTTCGACACTGCACTGCGAACACACTGATTATCAAAAATACCATTGTGAACTTGATACGAAAATGCCGAGGATGACGAAAATTCACACACTTTCCTAGCGTTTTCCGTATTCTCTCGACGTTAAAGATGTCTGAGCGGTTTGGCGCGAACATCAGACGAAAAACACGAACTAATGTAACCTCAAACGCTGTAGTGATTGGTTCTTTGAAGTCACGTGTGGCGCGGTCACACTGCACGATATGAAAACAAACAATGCCGCATCAAAATTTGACATCGCGTTTGTCGTGTGAAAGATTTCACCATATCTTGGTGTTAAAATTCACACCAAATTATTTAACCACATGGATGTGATGAAATTTCACACCGCTATTTTTTAGAGTATATATGGACTTTCTGAGACATGCAAAAAATGTTAAAATTAACACAAAAATGTTAATTTTAACATTTTTGCATGTCTCAGAAATTCTACTATATGACTATAAGTTAAAATTAACATTTTATTTTTTACAATGTATTTTCTGTATTATAGACTCTTGTACCTTAATAAGATATTGCCAAAATCTCATTTTGCCACTACAATTCGCCACGTGAGGATAAAAGAATTTTTATTTTTTTTTTATTCTAACTAGAGTCAAGTCCCATCGAGTTTACTCTCACACGAATGTCCCTTATAATTGTGGTATAAGAGAAAGCCAACGAGGTTGACGCTCTCCGCAGAAGGACCAGCCGACGACGACGAAGGTGGAGCCGCTGAGGCGCCTCTTCCCTACCATTCCGGAACTTTATTTCCCCGAGGATCGCTCCGCTAGAGTTTATCGCTCGAAGTAACACAGTCGTCGTTTCATAGCGCACCTTTCTTTTTCCTATTTACCTTCAACTAGCCAGACCCTCTGTTCTCTTCCATTGTCCACCCACTCTTTAAATCCCTTTTGCGATGAACAATCACCCTCCCAAAACGCAAAAGATAATTTAGTCAATAGCAAAGGAATCGTTATTTTCGCAAATAGGATTTCCGATACACCGCTCTGACGGCGCACGTGTACACATTGATATGCGGCGTCTCATGGGTACCATGATGAATTCGGAAGGGTAGAATCGTAGAATATATATCTTCCTTTTCGGAGAAGGGAAAGTTCGAGTGTAAAATATAAATCGAAAATGCTCTTTTCTCAGAAGTAGAGTTTGATGGACTCATTTCTGGTTTACCATAAAATGATTTTGAAATCTTTTTTTTTTCATGTAAATTAAAGATTGAATTTTTTCTGAACAAAATTAATAATATATTTATAAATTTATACTGTACATATACTGATTAAAAAGTATAAAATATTTATATTAAATATCAAATTATATATTTGTAAGATTTTTCTCTCTTTCCTCTCACTCTTTCTCTTTTCCTCTCTCATTTATAATATGCATAAAATAAAATATTCTAAAACGCTTTCAAAAGAAATAACAAAAGATTATTTTAAGATGTTTTTATATTATAAGATATAAAGTGTATTATAAAAGTTCTATTATAGAAGTTATTTTTATAAGCGGATACATTTTTCTTATTAATAAAATACAAAAAGTAATGGAGAGATACCGCGTCACAATTTAATTTTATATATAAAAACTTCAAGATAACATTAGTCGTCGTCACTTGTCGATAGTTGCCGTCATGCAGTACATAAAAAGTAATGAAGATATCGTCAATTTGTCCTTAGTTATAAAAAAACTTTAAGATAAGATTATCATCAGTTGTCGTCAGTTGTCGTCATACACTACAGCCCACGTTACTCAACCCTCAACCACGGTTAATGTCAAGCGTAAATTTCATAATCAGACTCCCCGTCAAAGCAAGTCATTCTCAATGCCGGTAAATCTCTAAGAAAACTTCTGTCGGAGACGTACCTCGTCGGGAAATATTTCATAGGCACCCGCGGCTCTGATAAATTCTCGGGAATTTATATCAGTCGTCTTTATAGTGGAAATATCGCGAGAACGGAGCACGATGGACTCTTTAGAAACATGAAAATGCTTGTAAATAGCCTATTCGCTACCGTTCTAACGGGGGTTGGATCAGCAAAGGGACCACGGGATAATATCTCTGCGTTCATTAAAAGGACCGCGTAATTTCGACGCGGTTATGACGAGACACATAGAACTCAGGCGTTCGAGCATATACATATGGAGGGTAATGTTTGCGCGTGAGTACATTTAGCGGCTCCAACGCGCCGCATTTTCGACCGGTTTCACACGAGCATTCGTGTGAGTCGTCTGATGGGTTTAATGATGGAAGGGCCCGCCGAGGCCCTGAGGTGGTAACGACTGTAGAATATAATTTTCTGTGATCCCGTTGTGCATATTTTCGCATCAAAGTCGCGCACAATTTTCCCACGAAAATTCATTAAAACGTTATTGCGCGAAAAAAATTTTATATTTTATTTATAATATAAATCTTTATTTCTCTTTCACTTTTGGTCTGTCTAATATTATATTATTATTATAGATATGAATAATGTGATTTACTAAGATAAAATAACGTTCTGATGTATACACATTTTTTTTAAATTCTGAAAAAAAATTAAGAATTGATAAATCATAAAATATCTACAAAAGTGTATATAATGCAATAATAATTATAATTAATTCCTTATATTATAACTTATTATAATTTCATTTGGTATAGAATTTGATTTTAATATATTTTTTGTGTTCCTCGATTTAAATATTGTGTCTTAAGAATTACATGCTCTAATTCCACAGAACCAATTCTCGCTGTTTATTGAAGCGAGATGTAATAATTTCAAAGTAGATATGTCGTATCGCCCTACTTCTGGAATAATTATTACGAAATATTAGGCGAGAGGATCGCAAATTCATTCAGCCACCGCGAGAATCCGCGTTCTCCAAGCGGTAGCTAATGGCTCGGCATGAGGCAGTAAAGCGAAACCCGACAGAGTAAGCAGGTTCCATAAACGGGGAAACAAACGGTCCGCTCAGGAACAATCCATAGTGTGGAAGAGCATGGTAAAGTTCACCGTAGATCGCGAGGCAGAAACGCGGCCGCGAGAAATCTTGGAACACTTCCAACGAAAAGCCGGCAATGTCTTTTTATCTGTGCGTAAATACGCGATTCCCCCTTCCGCCAAATCCAATTGATATCTACCGAAATATCAACGATATCATAAATTGTGATACGTTTAAAGAAGTCCTTTTGATAAAAAAAAAAAAAGCGTAGCAAGCTATTATAAAAGCCAGAAAAAAACGAAAAATAATCACTCCTGCCTACCAAAAAATATAAATTATTTTCTTCAAAGAAAATTTCCAGAACAAAATATAATATTTAAATTATTCGAGAAGCGTGAAAAATATACTAAAATTAAATTCTTATTGAGCAAAATTAAATTATAAATCGCATAAATTTCTTACAATCTGAAAATGCTTTTTTTATAAATAAACTTATACTACAATAGTATGTAGTCATATACATGGAAGTATCTTATTTTTGGTCAAATGTAACTGTACGGCTTTTCGCGAATGCTGCTTACTGCTGTATAAAGTTCTCTTTATTTCGCAAATATTCCATCGCGGAGCGATGCTGCTTTACTTATGACCGCGAGTTTCTGACGAACGGAGCAGCATAGTATGAATTCACGGGTAGATGTAACTTTGAAGACCGCTGCTGGAAATATCTAAACGAGAGAACGAGGAAACATGGAAACGCGAACGGATGAGACTAAGGAGTTAAGGGTAAGGCTTTGCAGGCGCGAGATGTAAGATTCGGAGTTTTAGATGGCACTTTCTAGAGAGGGTGTACACCCGCCGGCATCTTCTATCTCCGAATGCCTCTTCCACGATAGGACTACTTCAGCTTTCAGTGCTATCCGCCACTATCTTGACACTCTGTATCTCTCATCGTCTCATCTCTCTCGTCTTTCTACTCGCCGTCTTTCTACAGATACAAGCAGCGCGCTGAAGAACCCTAGATAGGCAAGTGGCCTTAACGTTTCCAGCCTCAACTCTCATTTTCGGTTCTAAATGTCCTTCCCCCCTAATTAAACGCGATTTAAGCAATGAGATGATTTGTATGATCGCACTACTGAATTACTTGCGCTTTAGATTAATGTTATCCTGCGATTCTATATTTCGCAAAATTTTAACGCGATTCTGCACAAGGAAACGTCAATGAGATTTTACGTTGATTTATTCTGTACTTTCGCCAAACGGTATCGTTCCAACTTTCATCTTTTACTTCTGTTACAATGTGCTCATTATGTTCTTTAATATAGGTATTTCCATTTTCTAAGAATGATCGTTTCCCAAGTTAGAAATATTAAATATTCGAGATAGCACAATTACATTTGCAATTTAAATAGAAGTTAATCTACCTTGTGCATGTTATGTCGAGATATCAACACATTATATATCTTGACTATCTATTGACTTTCTTTCAACCTTTTTTCATTGGCGTGCACACTATCCTCGTTCATATTATCGCTCGCGTGCTAAATGTAATCTCACATAGAATTCTTTCATAAATTTTAATAAAATATCGCATATCTTCGGTAATTCTAAAGAACATAAATGTAACAAAAAAGAGAGAGTTCAACTTGCAGATATCTGAGTTAAGATTAATAATACGAATAAATTGATAACGCTTTCATTATAATAACAGATTTCTAACTCTCATTCAAATAAGATATCAATTACGTTTTAGTTTTAATATCAAGAAGCTATCTCTGGGACGTCTAAAATTATTCGTTCGATTCGGATGTCGGAAATTGAAATCTAGATGGGATTTATGGTCCGCGTAGTTTCTTTATTCTTTACTAAAGTTAAATCTCCATTTGCCTATGAACATTTTATCAAACGTTCGAGTGGAGTAGCGATGTGGCGGTTCCCGCCGCCTGTTGTCGAGAATACCTCACCAATGGTATCGAATAAGAGAGAAAATATACGCTACGTCGAACAGAGAAACGGAAGTGTTTTGAGTGTTGCACCGATGCGTCCGATCGTACTTTTTATTGTTCAGGTGGCTTCTACCTAACACCAATACATTCCGTGTACCGCTGCCGTTGTATAGGCGGGAAGAGTTACAAAGCGTGCACCTATTTTCAGAGCTTCCAATTCGACTTGAATTACTCAAGGCAGATTGGAAGTGGAAAAGCCAACGCTTAAACCGACGGTTAATATTACTCTGCCTGTGAGCATAGTGAATCTTTTATTTGGAGCTAGCTGTGATAAAAAAATTTCAGGTAATATTAATGAGATGATATTTTAGCTCTTTAATAAATGTTAAATAGGAACACGTATATAAAAATATACAAGCCGTCGCAAACTCTAATATTAATTAGACTTTGCAATTTTGTGTGTTATAAAATTCTATTAAATTGTTTGTAATTACCATAAGTACAATTAAATGTAATATTAATAAAATTTAAATCTTGAAATATAAAAAGATTGAACAATACAATCAGTCTCATTGTAATTTACATTATCTATAATACACGTACTGTTCTTTGTAATAATATAACATTTCAGAATATTCGAAAACTTTTAGTATTAAAGAAAAAAAAAAAGAAAAAAAAAGAGAAAAAACGGCAAAGTGATTTTATATTCGAACAGTCGCTAGTCGTAAATACCGCGCGAAATTTCTGTGGAATGAAGTTTCAGAATCTTCGGTGCATTTCGGTCGTAAAAGAGAAAATAATATCGCATAAGGAAAACGATAATGATGAATCACAACGTCGCGAGGTCGTTGAAAGCGGCTCTGGAAAATGGTAGGTGCGGGTCGAGTGAGGTCATGAGGCACGAGAACGAGTCATATAAGCGGGTAGATACTTAAGATACTACAGGGAAGTTGAACGAATGATAGAATGGAACTGACGAGCTCCGAACATCTCGTGGAATTCCGGCAGACAGCATTTGGAGTGCGAATGCGGGTAAAGGGTGCAATATACGCCGTTTCGCGGGAAAGGTCGTTGGTGCTGCACGTCGAAACACGTCTACTACTGTGCGGTTGTAACGACCTGCATCGATCGATTGTGAGATGCCATCTTAGCGAACGAGTCTGAGACGATGAACCTTCGCGATTTGCATACGCAGCGTTTCACGTCACTCAACATTGCGAAATGTGAAACTTCTGGCGGTCGCTCTATTGGCTTGCGTTAATTCTCGCGAAAGCGTATACGAACGTGTAACATTTGGAAGCTGCAGTAATTCGCTTTAGCTCTCGGATATGTGAGCAGGGCACCCGCTTATTACGCCGGATAAGTTTCACGAATGCTCGAAGAGCGGCATCGCAAACGATGAGATTCGACTTAATCCCAGATGCCAACTGGTTAGCAACGGGAGTATTTATCGTGGAGTGTAATAATTTACGATTTAACTAATTTGGAGAGTTGACATATTACGAAGCAAGAGAAGGTGCGAATAATATGCATTGCAATAAATTTAGCAAAACTGGAGCAGCATAAATATATCTTAAAATTAAAATTGCTGCTGGGAAACGCGAAATGAAATAAACAACACGTTGCATATTGAAATTGTGGTAGATATTATACAGCACTTTTAATTTTAAGATTAATGAGTTGAATATGAAATTGCGCATGGGGTATCGATTTACACAGTCTGGCAATTAAATTTCTATTTAACTGCCAGACTCTGTGTACATTAAAATATTCAAAACGAATCATTTAAATAAACTATTTAAACAGATTGTTTGAAGAAAATAAATAACTTGAATAAAAAATATTATAATTAACGCAATGGCAGTTGGATATTATACTTTCCTAATATCACTCTTGAACCTCAGTCTATACATATAGATTATTATAGATAATATAATTTTCTGTACGTTTAGATTTGAATATTTCTATAAATTCCCATTCTGTAGACTTTAGAATTATTATATAAAAAAGTAATATCAACAACAGGAATTTTTGGACAAAGGAAACATTCCTGTTTGATTCAATTTCGGGATGTTGGTTTTTGTCCTGTTTTACGAAAGATAGATCAACAATCAACTAGTTTATTGCTTCATTTATATATTTGATATACAGGGTGTTTCTTAAATAGCGGACACTAATCATATAGCGCTATTCCTGATTAAAAATTAAGTCGAAAAGTCCTCTACCATTTTGCAATTTTCGCAGTGATTGATGAAATACTAATTTCTAAAGATTGCCGAGTAAGCGATTGCTGAATCACATAATGCTATTCCTTATAAAAAATTGAATCACAAAGTCCTCTACATTTTTGCAATTTTGTGATAGTTAATGGTTGAGCAGCCGGATACGGGCTTATTTGGCAATATTTAGAAATTAATATTTCGTCAACCATATTGCGAAAATTGCAAAATTGTAGAGGATTTTTCGACTCAATTTTCAATGAGAAATAACGCTATATGATTAGTGTCCGCTATTTAAGAAACACCCTGTATATGTATATATGTAATGTATATACATCATTTTACGCTCGATATATAATATATATTATATGCATGCATACTATTCTACGATTGATAGAAAGCGATGAATGGAACCGTCCAACACAACCTTCGCTCAACATAACTCGAGTATGTTAGCGAAATGAGATAAATCGATGTAGCAATATTGACCCTAGAACTCTCCATGAAACTCAATTATGCTTAAGTTTCGATAACGCACATTGATCGTATATAAAACGCGATAGGAAACACGAAAGGTGTTGCACCTGGAAGTTTATATTGTGTAAATTAATTAGTATTAAGTGATCCTAAAAATAATGCAGTAAATGTATATATAGCGTATCCCATAAAGATCATAACAACTTAATAGTAGATTCCTTAGAACATCAGACAATAATTCTAATATCAATAAAATATCGAGGCTACAGTAGTTTGAATTATAGGCATTTAAAGTTAACGAATCATACCGCCTATTTGCGTATTCAGGTGTGGTACAACGCAAAGTTTGTTCTAAAAGCAAAAGCTAATTATTGCCTCTTGTTAATACTTATATAAAGATTACATATGAAAAGATACAATTATTGATATTTCTAATTATTGATATTTATTGTATTACAAAATTATTATAGACATTATTAGAATTTTCGTCTCAAAATGATCTCAGGAATTTCCGCTTAAGCGTTGTTACGGTTTTTACCACACCTTATATAGAACAAATAGGTATAAAACAAATAATATTCTTGTATTCTAATAAATTTAATGGCAATTTGTTACACCAGTTGCTATCAATTTCTTTATTATTTACAAAATAAATTTCTTTTGCATCTGAAAAACATTAAAACATTAAAATTATTTTTAATTAAAAAAATTAATTTAACAAATGAAAAATTATACACATTTAAGGCATCGAACATTTTTTCAAAGTATGCAATTTTTTTCATTACACTATCGTGCAACAAGATACAAATATATTGTAACTTTGACTACGCGAATGCGGATTATTGCCATCGTGAATGTGGGTTAGCGTATGTTGCGTAAGTTAATTGACTAAAATTTTGCTAAACATTTGTTATCGGCGTTCGAATCAACTCGCGTAATCGAGCACGCAAATATACTCTGGGCCGCGCATTAAATGCCGCTGAGTTCACATACGTACGTACGTATGGCAATCAGCAGCGGTCTATGTACATACGGGGAGAGAAAGACAGGCGGTTAACCGATCGCAGATAGCTTTCGGCGCGCGCTCGTGCAGCATAAATCGCCGGCGGATAGCTCCGAGAGCTTCTGCCGCGTTCGCTGCGTTCGCATAGAATCAAGCGGATTTTGCAAAACGTCACATGGCGATACCACGGCGGGCCCCGCCTACGAATCCACCGTCGACGTTCATACTCTCGTTCACAACGGCTTGCCCCAGGTTTGCCCCAGTTCGTGCTGCGGCTCGAGGCTCACGTTTAGTCCGGCTAACTTTACCGTACGGCCCGTCGGCCGTCACGCCTGCTGCAAATGCAATTGAAAACGCCGCGGGATCGTTCGTATACCGCACCGACCTCGCCCCGCGTGTGGATTGTATAACGTCGCAATGATACTCTGGCTATGATACATATGCGACCTACACGCGGACAGTTGTTTGCAACGATTGCTGTGCGTGATTAAACGGACAATGGACATTATATTCGAGCAACCGATGATACCTCGGCTTGTCGTTTTTTTTAACTTGCGCCTTACATGAGGTCGTAACTAGAACAGCATTGATAGAATAGAGACACAGTTTTGCTTCAGAAAGTTTTAATACATATACACACACGCATGTTTTAAAGTCATCGTCAGGGCTGGACATGTGTTTGAAATACTTTTATTTGAAAAAAATAGTATTTCTAAGACAATTGTATTTTGTATTTTGTATTTCAGCGAAGCCCATAAAAATATTTTATATTTTGTATTTCAAATACTAAGATTTACAATCAATCTTACTGTTTGAATTATAAAATACAAAAAACTATTAATCTTTTGATTTTAAATACAAAATACATAATACTTTCATGTGCTCTGCTGAAATATAAAATACAAAATACACTGGTATTGCAAATACTGTGTTTTAAATTAAAGTATTTCAAATACATGCCCAGCTTTAGTCGTCGCATTTTCTTCTATTTAGGTTATATATAATTAAAATTTATAATTATCTATATTGAATTATGTATACATTTAATAACTAATTATTATTATAAATATTAATAAATATTAATATTATATATAAATGTCAATAATCTTTTAGTTAATTTACATTATATGAAAATATCTCTCTTTGATCGATTACTATAATCTTTTTTATGTATAAATTACCAAAGTTAAAAATTAAGCTTTTTCATATTACGTTTTATTATTAAAATAATTCTGTTATTAAAATAATTCTTAACAAATAGATTATAATCATAAATTAATAAGTATTATTATAATTATCAATTTCATTACGTGCTAAATTTAATGTAATTATAAATAAAGATTTTTCAAGAGATATATGAATAAATTGAGATAATTCAGTTAATGGAAACAAATATACAAAATATTGGATTTTGTTATTTTTATTCGAGCATCTTTCCTTTTCCTCTCTTTTTAATATGTACACTGTTACAGATTATCTTGCATTGTACGTCCTTTAATGAATCAGAGAATAGATTCAACGTTATGTTCTTTTTTCGTTGTTGTTAACAGATAAAACCGTGTCTCAAAAGCTTTAAATATTATATTTCTTATAAAAAATGTGATTCATTATTTAATAATGAACTAATTAAATTTGTAGCTTAATTTATACGAAAGTATACGTATCATCTTTTATATATCGTACTACGACCAAATTTCTAAAGCTTATTCTTGTACGTGTACAATCTTAGAAGAAACTCTCGGAGGCCAATGGGACACTTAAACTTCGAACGCGAGAATAACACTTCAGCTTCATGTTATGGCTATGTACTAATAATGGTGTGGTCGGCCGTAAAATTGACATTTTGCGCTGATCACTTTGCGCTGCTTCGCGTGTATCGCGTCGTATAGCACATCTCATGAAAATTCTCAAGGCGATAAAATCTATCGAGAATATCGAAGACTTAAAAGGACATAAGGCGTAGAGAATAAAATATGTACGACGTCGAACTTCCCCAGTTCGAAAACTCTCAATGTGCACCTGCGACAAAAATTGAATCATCTTCCGTTTTCTTGTCAATATTTATGTGAAATATGCGAACTATCGCGTTATAAATACCTAACTAAAATTTTAATGATTAATTCTCTTTATAAATCTAGAGCAATTTTTTAGCAAAAATTTAATAGATGATTACTGTTTGCTATAATTTTTAAAACTTTTATCTTTAAAGTTAACACATTTTAAATAAATAACAAATTTCGTTTATGTCCAATATATAAGTATTTATATTTTTTATTAAAAAAGTGATAAGTACTCTGACACACTAAAGTACTAAGCTACACTATTGTTGTTTCTCCTCGTTCAACTATTAACGTGGTTATTGCAAAAATACGAGACATTCTAACGCGTATTATTTCAATTGCACTTTACCAAGCGGATCATGGCGCAATGAAATGTCTTAAAGTACTTTCGGCGCGATTATAAAACTAGCACAAATCGTGAATCTTGCCTGTTCGAGGCGCTTTATTGGAAGGTAACGAAATGGAATCGAGACACGCGAAAGACAACCCAGTTTACTCTGAAGCCAACCTCGACTTATTGCGCCCTTCACTTCAAGAAAATTCGCTCGCTTAAAAAGATCTGTTGCTTCCCTCGGCTTTCAGAAACAGGAAGAAAGCGGTTTACTAGCGAATATCGACGCGAACCGAGACGAAAAAAAGGAACATTGTTAGGGATACCCGTCACGTTTCAGGTGGTGTATAAAGTAACATGGACGAGAGGAAACGCTCGGAAAAAGCGCTCCCTCGTTAGCTGCTCCTTTATTTCGATCTAGGTCGATCATTCGCCGTTGTACAAAAGAAATCGACGGGATCGATGTAGCCAACGAAATCCATTAGTTCGTGTAAACGCGGCACTCGTTGAACGCCATACAACCCAAGTCACGAGTTGGAGAGATCGGTGCCCATAAGCTGAGTACTCACACGAACTTGAGAATTTCTGCTACCTTGGGTTAATCAGGGTTACCTCCGTACCATTGCACGCTGTGAAATTTTCCGATTTTCCCCTTGCGATAACCTCCGCCGTTGCTGCCGGTACCACGTTGTAATTGTATTGCTGATTCAACGCGAAAGAAACCGCGGTGATTATTACGTAAATGTTTATGTTTGGCATTATGTGCGGAAACGACATTGCCTATTTATTTTCCTTGGTTTAATTTCAAAATATAATGAATTTGATGGTACAAATATTATTTAACGTAATTAATTTAAATTAATGTGTTTAATGCTGAAAGTGTTCTGCTAATTGTAAGATTAATCAATTAATAAGATGCTGTTAAGTTTTAACTTTCTGTTTCTTAACTTCTAGTTATTATAAATATTGAGTCATTGTATAAATTTTCAATTACATATAAACAATTGTTCCTTCCAGAAAGAATTTTTCAATCTTATTCTCTACATTGTAATTTAATTTCAACATGAAATTTTATTGAAAAGATAGAATTTTATTAGATTTTTATGCACAATTGCGAAAATATTTTTCGATATTTTTCAGCCATAGTCATCTGACGTAATTACCATTAACGTTCCATTAGTCTCAAATTATTGAAGACAAATATGCAATAATGATTTTTCATAATTTTATCGATAATCCAACTGTTTGAAAATTATTTTCGTTTTGGAATTCTGAATATGCCTCACGAATTCTATACAAAAGTATGACTCAATACAACTCTAATGAAAAGTCTTATTAATTTTTGTATAACAAAAATATGATAAGTTGATATCTTTCATATTTCTGGATTCTTATTTTTTTATATTGTATATTTCAATATACACATTGATATACATTATAGTGTATATTTCAATATATACTATTATTTTAAATAAATCATTCGCGCACGCAAATCAATTCTTCTCTTCACTTTATGCATAAAAATATTAAAGTAAGAGAGAGTATTTTGCGAGATATTTTATACCTATCTTATGTCAGAACGTAGCAGAATAAAATATGAAATATCTTGTAAAACTTTTATTTCTTACTAATTTCACTTTAATAATTTTATATGTAGAATAATGAGAAGAAACTTTTTATGAAAAAAATATACGGTTTTATATTTTAAAATGATTGGAGTTTTTGCCCTCTGAATGTATTCGGTAACAGTATTTTTCCATGAAAGTCCAATAAACCTTAAAATATTAGTGACAAATTTCGTTACTTCCCTAAATTAAAAAAAAAACAACTTGTAACATTTATCATAAACTCCATCCTCTCCCTATATGTTTCTCTGTATCTATACATACATTAGAGTTTGTAAAATATTGTGTTGAATATTATAAAATATAACGTGTCATGAAGAACTCGCGGTATTTCACGAAAATTCTACTCACATTCACTAGTTTTTTAAATAAAATAAATAGAATTTCAATGAGATAATGTATCGAAATGCTATGTATAAATCAATTCAATGTCTGAGTTTATGAAGATATTAAATACATTATACATATATATATAACATATATATATATGTTAAACAAGAAAATGTTGTAACAAGACATTATATATAATATATATATAATGTCTTGTTACAACATTTTCTTGTTTTGTAATACGATATCGCAGATACTTCTTTATTCTGATAGAAATACATCACAGTTTACATTGCAAAATCGTAAATATTCATTATTAAAAAGAACGCAATATCCATATTATTGTAACTGAGTAAATTACAATTAAATAATTGAAGAGCAAATTATATAAGTCATAAAAACATAAAATAATTTAGATCGCCTTAATAGCTTGTTTACAATTCATAGTTATAACTAACCATAACACAAATGATGATTACTGTGCTTATCCCAGCTTGATATATTTTTTACATATATGAAACGCGCATATATCTTGAATAAATAAAATACGCATAAATCGTAAGGAAGAAATTGTTCCGTATTAGTACTAGCGATAAGCGAATTTGTTTCTTCTATACACTCGGGAATGTTTACGTATACGAAGGAAACTACCGCAGTCGTTACGAGTCGTTTACTACTTGCGGAACGAATGACCAGATCTATTAATCCGATACAAACGACCGTGCATTTATCACGTGGAAACCTACTTAAAAATTAGGAAAATATCTCAACTTGCTCATTATGGCACCCAGAAGATTCGTTGAGATATACATCTCGTAATTTTCAAAGAAATACTCGACATACTTATCTTATCTATATCTACAAATGAAACATTAAAAGTTTTAAATACATTCGATGTATCGAGTGTCAGAAAATGTATAATTAACACAATATACTTTTTTAAAAATAAAGATCAGATAGGAAAGCATTTTTAAATTAAAAAAAACAAACAAATAGGACTCCAGATAAAAAAAAATTAAAGAGAGAAATAATAGATTTTAGAGAATCGGCGCGATAAACGGTGCGCAATTAATGTAAAAAATAATAAATGTATAGTTTAGTAAAAGTTACATACCATTCCAATGGATATATTAAATATTATTGAAAGATATATTTTACAATCATAGAACCTCTGAAAATATGTCAAAGTAAAAAAATTAATAATTATAAGAAAATTAAAGAATTAAAATATGAGAATCAAAATGTACATCATACTACTATAAGATAATTAATTTTCAGAGTTTTTAGAAATTTAAGAAGTCTCAGAAATGTTGCTATAAAGTATTGCATTGTAAGGAGATATATGTAAAATATAATAAAAGTTAACAAAAGAGTATAACTTTAATGTTATATTTTAATTTCTCTCTTTTTTACTGTTAGTTTGTCATTTATTGTCTTGTTATGATATAATCTAGCATATTCTATAATGCACTTTGCGTAAAGACACTTGGTAACATGCTTCGACAAATTATGCTCTACCCTGACATGCTCCAACTTGTATTATCGCATACTCAAGTATTGTATTATTCTAGCTCACACTGACGGTAATTAATAGCGATCATTAATTAGTTTAAACATAACAAATAATTATTTTGTAATAACTTCAATTGTGTTAATGTTAATTTTACTGTGTTTGGATGCATGATTTTTATAGAATTACATTAGATTTATACAAATTATACATAACACACAATTCTGAATTATAGTTCTCCGTTATAGGTATACATAATTCAAATATTGATAGGAAACGATCTTACATATTAATCTAGGAAGTTCGTATAGTAAGATAAACCTGGCAGTTAATTACTTGCAAGATACACTTCCAAATCTATTAGTACCGAGAAAACAGTACTTCGTTGTCTTACGCACATCCCGCTTGTGAACAGACGAATATCTGCCACATGCTTATGAGACGTTGGTATGCAGTCCAGTTTCTCATCTCGGGACACGAGTTAATTAAGATGAGTTCATAATTACGGAAATACCATCCTGGTGCATTACATTTCACGTAAACACATTTACATTCGCACGAGTGTTTACAAATTCACTATAAGAACCGTGGAATTCAAAACAGATCAACAAATGCAGCTAACAATCGTTATTCAAACTTTAAAAAGATATACTAGTATTTACGAAGAATATTCTGCATTTATAAATTAGTAGAAGTAGAAGTCTCTTTTATGAACGTTAGTATTATTCGCCGCAGCTGGAAAACAAACAAGTTTGTATGGACACGAACGATTCTCATTAATGGGAAAATGGGAAATGGATTTGAGGAAACGCAGAAACTACCAATTACGATACGTCGCATCATCCCGTAGAGAGTTAGACGGTACAGTAGTCGCATACGAATGAGTGCAATCGTCGCGGGATAAGTCGTTAGCGACTTGCTCCAGGAGCGGTTGTATCCTCCTTCATTAGTATGGTGTAAACGAGCTCGCGTTGTCGACGTATGTAACCCAGCCACAAACGAGAGAATGCGTCCACGTGTCTATGAACCAACAGTACCCCGGTCCACTCTGCCGCTGTCATGGCGTAATCAGGTTTATCTCGTGGTTGCACACAGAGAGACAAGTACTGGTTCGTGACAAGCCTCGCGCGTTATATCCTTCAGGAATGTGGAGCACGTGCTGGCTCCTGCGGAGTGATCATAATCGTCTTGTAGACGCACTGAAATTAAATGTACTTGCTGGCGCGCGTAATTTCTGTGGGAATAATCGGACCGAGCAAAGGTATATCTTCAACTGTCTATGATCACAAGTTGAGATAATGGGAACGCAACGACGATGTACACGAGAAGTCATGTCGATATTCACGGCATTTGGATTGCATAATGCGCCAGGACAGCGTAAGAAACGTTTAACAAGCCTCTCCCATCGTGATTCTCACTGCGCGACGAATAAAGTTCGAAACTTTTCGCATGCGGAATATTTAGAATGTAATTATGGTTGGGTAGACGCTATGTTGACGGGTACATCGTGACAACTCGAGATAATGAAGTTTCCGTCGTGGGAACGAAGGAACAGATCCAGTCTGTGATGCTTCCTTTATATCCTATCCTTCAGGAATGTGAAATTTGTGCCAAATACGGCGACAGATACGGGCGTATACTTTGAGGCGAATGCCACTGTTCCAAGAACATTTTGCGGATTTGCATCGAAACTCGTTTCTTAAATGGCTGCTTGTTCAACAGGCTAATATAACCGTTCGCAGTTTATTTTCTTGATAGGAAACGAGTTTGCGCGGCAAACTATATTTACATTGAATTGTATATTTACATTGAATTTTCTATCTTTGCGACTCGCATTTATCTATATAATTTTTAAATGTTATACATATATACATATATTGCTTTGATGAAAGATATTTTTTTACTGGAATTATATTGCGCCTTCTTCAATATATTTAAAATATATTTTTAGAAGCAAAATTATGTATACGATACTTTATAATTTAAAAGACAATTAAAATTTTTATTATATAATATCATGATCCAAAATAATATTAAAAATTTAATATTTTTTAATACTTTATGTGCTTTCGCTTTTTCCTCTCGTACAAATTTCAAAATATTTAAAACATATTTCATTCAAAAAAGCATTGTAAAATTTGCATTTATGTATAACATTACACATTAATAGGATATTGATTTCGAAATTGTTCAGACAAAATTTGAAACCATCTACGATATCTCTCGATGCAATAAGATTGCACATCCAAATGCTAACTTATGAATTATAGCATTCACAATGGTGAATTTTCAACATCCAATGATTGAGAGATTTTCAATTCCCTATAGTGTCATCGTCCTCTCGGATATCATTCGGATATGTTACTATTCTCGACAACGTTACACAATCAAATCTTGGTGATGATGCAATCGCATTTTTATTTCAAAGTGCAACGATATCCAAAATAGTCCAATTTTTAATTCCCGGCGGTTTCTGGCGCATTTCAATGTCCATGAATATGTCGGATCGGTGCCAAATGCTGATGTACGCTTTTCAACATATGGTACAAATACTTTGAAAGGGCTGGTCGATGACCGAAGTGCAGTACATATATGTTTACTTTAAACTGCGAACAACGTATAAAGGTGGATATAGATATAAGATCGTGACCATGTGGAGCAATCTCCTATATATTTCAGTAGCATCGCCTAGGAAAGCATCTGAATACAGATACCTACTTAAATAGCTATCGTCAACTAACTGATAAACATTCACGGATTAGTTACAGTCTGCTCCGACTTCCATGTATTATAAAATACCTTAGGGTGTACACACACATTATTGACTCCAAGTATAAAGAGTAACAAATTATTATTAAAGATTTTAATACGCTATATACCTATTAGTTTGACAGAGCGAGAGTTGAAATTTGTTATTTAAATTTATGGTTTTGAAATATGCAAAAAAGGAATTAATGATATTTGTATTGTTATTTAACTAATTGTAATTTTTAAAATATTGTATTGATATTTCATCGTAATGGTTTTAACATTGCTGTTGTACATTAAATTATCAAATAGTTATCTTCATACTGTCTACACACAAATGTTATTATTATATTTAAAAAATTCCTAGTTGTCCCTAAATTAAATATTTAATTTTTTTAAATTTATTTATGTATTTATTTATGTATCAAGTATATATAAGACACATCTTATTCTATTTTTTCTCCCATACATGACAACATATCTTGTTTGGCTTAGGGTATAAAGAAGCCATTTTAGACTAACTCTGCCTGTCTTATATAAATTTGAAACACGTTTCGCACATCATACGATAATTTAAATTTTTACAGCATCTTTACCATTGTTACGATTTATATTTTTTCAACATTTTTATCTTGTAGAAATTGTCTACGTGAAACGAAAATTGATATTAATAATGAACAGCTCACATCTCTACTTTTAATATTTACGCTTAGCGCGAATAAAAAAATATAAAACATGAAAGATTTGTTTTGCTTGTCTTCCGTTATATCTCTCTGCCGTTAACTATAATAGGTATGTCTAACAAGTGAAATCGAGTCTGTATGAAACTGCTCACTGGACCAGAAACAGAAGGATAGATTCGATTAACGAAGTTTCTCCTCGACAAACTCTCGATGTCTCTTCTTACGTAAGCATAATATATATCATCCACGATATTAAAGAACGATATTAAAGAATGAGAATGATAGCGATGTCGACATCGTTTTCATCGTCATCGTCGTCGTCGTCGTCGTTATCGTCAACCAGACTCTTCAACAGTAAATCTCCATTACGCGGCTCGCGTACTCCAGAAACAGTAAGTCAATATTCCTTTCATACCGTTAATGCGGCGGTGACGGGATTACGTACGTCCGCGTTTATTCACGGGGGATTTGATTCTCCCGACCTGCCGTCGCGCTGCGCGCTATAGTGTCTTCTTCCCAAAGATGGTTATTATTTACACGAGACGAAAGCACCATCATTTGTTAGGTGGCCCTCCCCCCCCCCTCTTATTCCTTCATCTTTACCCTCCTGGAGCAACCTGGATAACGCTCTATCCAGCTCGTTTTCTCAACTCCACCTTAGCTTCCGTTTACCGCCTATCTTTACACATCTCCTTCGGCACCGGAGATCGAACGCCTCGCATAAGTTTGCTGCCAAGTTGGCAAAGTTGTCGGTGGAACTTGCACGTATTTGCGCAGGTGAAATGCTCTTATAACGCCAAGGAGAAGGAGGAAGCTAGTTCCCGGTGATTGCATTCAATTCGTCGACGACTAGAAAGAAAGTCTGATCGGATTAGAACTCGCTTTCCATCTGCCAGAGGAACGGTTATACGCGACGCTGAGAGCTTCTGAAGGTTTAAATGCGACGCTCCGTCGTAGACGATCTCATTTAGAATTTTATTACCAGCCTCGTGTAAGCTACGCCGGATAGATTCCTCGTCAGGTCTGCCTTAAGCGGCCTGATTACATGCACTACGAAGTTGGGATGCACTACGAAACGAGATCGCGTTGATGCTGATTGACATATATTAAATGTTGCTTCTTCGTTGATTTAATTACGTAAGATAACTTGGCGTAAAAGTCTAATAAAGGATCGATATTACTTATATCACTCACTGACATTTTACCTGCAGTATGTAATATAAAAATCAATAAACCGATAAAAAAAATTTCAAAAAAATTCTTTTTTAATCTAGTCACTTCAATTATTAACTCTATTCGAATTTTTTTATGTAACGAACGTGTTCACCAAACATTCAAAATACATTTATATACACAATGTATGTGCACGATCAAAAAGTTATGTACATATCTAGCATTTTACTTAAAATTGTATTTCGAGGGCATTTTTACATCATGTATTTATCCCTCTCTCTTTCAATGTTTATATTAAAAATTTTGTTACTGCTCTGCCCAGACGAGTTTTTAACGTGGTTTCAAACTCAGTTCAATATGTCCGCGAGACGGGATATATACTTTTCTTAGCCGTACGAAGGTAAACTCCAATCAAGAAACTCGTTTCACGTAAGAACGACTTATGGAATCAGATAAACGTCCGCAAACAATGCTCGTCGTAAATCACGTCCCTCCGATATACCCGGTGCACTCGATTTCGTTGCCGGACGAAGAATAATGGAAATAGATTGACGACCTCTCGATATAACGCGCGTTCCCACCCTCCGCATCCGATTAACGCTGCGTCCCTCTACCTACCACAATCGCTTTTGAAGTCTTGTCACTCTTTTAGCTCGAGCACACATCGGATTTTCACGATCCGCGTTAATTACTCCTATTATTGTTGGGGAACACACGACATCACTTTGTCGAGGCCGCACAGCTAAATCGTTTGAGGGACGAATGAAAGTACTCGGGAGAGGAGGGGCAGGCGTCTCGTATCGATATGGAAGACAATTAATATCCGTCAATCCAGTGTGCCTCGCCACACCGAATTATCCGTAAAACAATCGCGGCGCTTGACACAATCCTCCGATCGTCGCCTAAATAATTGCAGTTCACGAATCGTGATCTGTCACTCGCGAAACAACACTCGAACGAACCTTTGCGATTTCAGCGAGTATTGCAAGCACGTTGTAACATCGCGACATTTACGCGGAAAGGCGGGCATTTCCATATAGAACAAGCAATTTACATATAGAGCAACTAGTTTGCCGCGCAAACGAGTGGATTACCACTTTTACTCCTTTTGCTATAACGGCACAATTTTATGTGCCTCTTTATTCAATTATCGATCATGTCTTCGAAGTGTAGGTAAGACAATATATAACGTTTCGATGTATGGATGACTAGCGTTAGCATTATATACGAATGACTAATATGCTTAGAGAAAATAATGTAATAATGTAATAACTTTTAGGATACATGTTATTTCAATAGCAAGCAAGGATCAAACTGTTGCATATTGCAACAGCTTTTCTGTATAGTAAAAGCTCGCATTTATTCAGTCATGTTTATTTTAGATAATTTCATTTACACGATACACATGCATCGTAAATTAAAAACAAAATCAATAAAACCGATTGAAAACATGCAACGGTATATTTATATTTTTGACGTCATCAGACACTTTTGTTCAGCGGTGGTACTTTTGAGCACTTTACAATTGTACTTGGCAATATACAAAGTGCGCTTATTGGTGATGTAAAACAAAAAGGACATATCTATTTATAGGCTAAATGACTTGCATACAAAACAATTAACTTATAAATTTATATGATTGCTAATTTTCCATTGTTTCCGATCACCTGTTTCGATATCATATCATACAACTGTGCGATGCCAGATAATACGAATTTCGTTTCAGTGTGTAAATCAATTAAATTGTTTATCTTGAAAAAGGCATAAGTCACATTTTTCACTAAATCAAATTAAAAATAGTTTTCAATATTTTTGATCTCTACTCGTATTTTTTTTTTTATAGAGAGAACGACAATACAACTATATATCACTGCAAGCACACTTTCTCGCAATTCTAAAAATAACAATTTACAAGTCTATGAAGAATATAACTTTTAATAACTATTAAATTTAAATAGAAACTTTAATTTTATCTAATTTAAGTTATGCGGAATTATTTAATATGTATTATTTTCATAAAAACGGATTGCATAATGCTTACATTTCATGGAAATTTAATGGAATAGAGAGAAAAATAATTTTTATTTTATATGTGGATCTTTCTCTTTCTCGTGTAAAATCAAAATTTTGAGACTGATATTCCTTTTAAAGATACAATTTATTAGCGTACAAGCAATTAGTGCAAGCAATTAATTCTAGCGTTGTTTCAGTGCTGATTTCTCGTTTTCCTACGAAAAACATTTTTGCTTCGAAACTACGTGCACTGTCGGTTAATGGGTCGTTTAACAATCGAGTTTCCCGCGGAATTACGCCACGATAGCTGATCGGTTAGACTACAATGCGATTTCTCTTTGACACGAATTTCGGAAATTCATCTCGTATATGATGAGATACATCTAATTCTAAAGACAATTTAGAATAGATTAAGATGCGAATTTGGACCGATAAGAATAAATCTAATTAAATGAGAGAAATCATATATTTAGTCAATATTTCTGTATGAATTTAAGATATGTATATATAATAAATTCTACAAACCAAGCGCCAAAATTTTTTTCAGTCTTGAAACGCAATACCAGAGTAGTAATATCAATCATATTTAAGCGCTAAGTCTGCTTTGACTGAATATAAGATTTCTCTTATTTAACTCAAGAATCAGTACTTAAATATAAAATTATATTCCGCTAAAGAGAGAGATTACGCTAATAATCTCACTAGTTTCTACAATTAATATTTGTCTTCTTTACGATTTCTCTTTCTCTCTCGCAGATTTTTATTGTCACTAATTTAACTTTTGATTTACTGAACTTCGATATAGTTACACTGCAAATACAATTTTAAAATTTCTATAGCTACAAAATTGTTCTCATATAATGGTGAAATCGCTCGTATTCGTTTTATTGATTGGATACTGTATTGAGTTCCGATTTTGTTCATGTTCAACCGAAACGATATGCAAATCGCATTTATCTTGCCTTTAGTCCATCACAATTCCATCACAATGCAATATAACAATCGATTATCATACTAATTATTTTTTAAAAATTGGTAATCAATGTATAACTTATTAAACTTAATTATATTATCATTTAGATTCACTTTATGTTTATCAATAACAATATTTTATTTATGTTATTTTAACTTATCTAATTTTACTAACTTATCTAATTTTTTTTATATAATGCATATTGTTAAAAAAAATATATGTTCTATATAACATAATCACAGTAATAAAAATTTCATTTTTCTTTTACCACTTCATGTAAAAATATTTTTAATTTTATACCGTGAAATATTTATAACATTTCTCACATTATAAAACAGTAAATAGAAAAATCAAATTTTCAAAAAAAGCTAAAATTATTAACTGTAAAAACGCGTTTTTATTTTTAAATTTAATATATTACTAATAATACACTTATAAGAAACACGAACACGTATAATATATTATTCAAAGGGAGACATTATAAATATGTATTGAAATTATCAAGAAATCAGACATGCAACTGTATAACGAGACTACTGGCAGAGCAAACAGAATGCAGCGAATTATTCTGAAAGGAAAATGGCGAAGCTATTGCACTTAAAGTCATACCTCGAAGACGTATAATTGAGTTTCCAGTTTCCCATCATTACTGAAGACATTAGACTCTTTAACTATTTACCGGAAGCTACCCAACCGAGATCTTACCAACTAACACGTATAAATTGTCGGCAATCATGAGTCGCTACAATTTTGTCGACCATTTATCAGCACCTAACATCAAGTAGACCACGAATATAACATCTTAGCAGTTTACTATATGCATAAGTATATTTTTAATATACGTGTATCCCATATTTGTCATAAATCATCAAAATCATATCATATTTAAAATTTCATTGTTCATTGAAGTAAGATTTTATTATAGTTTTAAAACAAACAATAAAATACTATTTCTTCGATAATGAATTGAATATGATATAATATTATCACTGCACTTAATTACAGTTAGAAAAGTATAATTATTAAAGCTACGTATAATTGAAAAAAGAATCCTAATTTGCACATGTTCTCTCTCGTTACTTTCGCGTCCAAAAATTCACGAGAGACAAAGTTTTTCGAGCGCACAGGCATCCAATGTCCGCGTGTCTAGTTTTTTTAATTATATTTTATATTCATCACGTTTCTCTTTCTCTCGGCTTGTCACGAAAATAGCTTGCAAACGGCGAGCAACAAGTTTAGCGACGGTAAATTTGCGTCGTTACCCAGTAATTTCTTCGTTTTCACGAGAGGCGGAAAGAGCGATCGTTGCGGCGTGCGGGCGCGTTACCGACAATAAGTATCTCGTTGACATCGCCATCGTGTCGACTGCAGAACTCGACGCTCGTTGGCATTATCCGTTTGCCCGTAATTAACGTAATGGTCGACATCGAGTGCGCCGTGCCCGAGCTGAACTGTACTGAGCTGAATCGAACTGAGCCGAGTCGAGCTGAGCTGAGCCGTTTCGAACGAAATCCGCTATCGCGACAGTCAACCGAGTTAATAAACCTGTGTGTAACGACGATTACTTTATCAAATAGATAAATCTACGATTATATAATTCCATAATGGTGCATTTGCTGGTCGTCTCAAACCTGATTACAAAACTCCGCTAGATGTGGCATGCTTCCGGCGCTGCTAGCAAAGCCGCGTAATTATACGCAGAACCGCTGGACATGTACATAAATACGAAATTTTGTAAACCGACTGAGAATTTCGATAAAATGCGTGCGCGCATGTCAGTTGTAAATTAGAATAAACATTTACTTTTCATATTTATAAATAATTGCACGATATATATCGTTTACTTCGAAAGCACGCATAGTTCAATCTTTAAAAATTATTACACAAAGTTTACAGACATTTATGTATTAAGAATTTTTTTATTTATATAATCATTTACGTATTTATTACATTGCATGTTTTGTAAAATTATTTATATACTTCTCTCTAAATGAATCATTTTTTGCATAGTGAGTGCAGAAAGTATTCATACAGAGAAAATATTTTGAAAACAAACTTTATTTTTAAAAAGTAAATATTATCCAGCGAAAAATGATGATTGATGTCAAATCGATATCGATATGATGATTTCGATACCAATTCGACAAATTGACGGTCATTTCTTGCTGGGTAATTTATTCATAAATAATAAAATATACTGTATGTTTTTCAAAATTATATATAGATATTAAAAAGATGTGTATTAATTATAGAAAATATATCATCTTAAAAATAAGTGAAAATTAAAAATTGTATTGTTTGGACGCTCAAAAAGTATTCGCACAATCAAGAAATTTAGCTTCTAAATTTTAAAATCAGGAATACATGTGAAGCTCGTTTGTTTATGTTAGAACAGAATATATTAATTGTATAAAATTGCTAATTTATGTTTATATAAATAAGACTTTTTTTATAAAAAATTTCTTTGTACAAATACTTTTTGCACTCACTGTATATACAATTGTCAGTTTTTATCTGAACAGCTAAAAAAATTTTGAATCAATACAGAGTAGATGATATTCTTATATTGTTAGAGAAAATTCCAGAGAAAATTATAATAAGAGAGAAATGTGTTTTATGGTTGCTTTTTATTGTTCTAAGTAAATAATATCTTTAGGGGATATCAGTTACTCTTTATTCATGAGAGTAATTGTTACTGCGTGTTGTTTTATATCTTGAGAAATGCTTTGGGGCAATCGATCTTCTCGAAAAAAAAAAAAGTTTATTTATTTCATCGGAACAACTGTACGATGTTTGGCTTTTGCAACATGCGGATATATTGTTTCGTGCGCGTTTCGTCTTCCCTTCGCATCCACCTCGGTTTTTCCGGCATGCACCGGAATGATCGATTTCTCTCGCAGTTCGAATGATAAATTCTCGCAGAGTATAATGCGTCTCGCAGCTAGCAATCGAACTGCAAAGATGCGTCGAACTCTGTCTCATTCAAGAACAAAACCCTATTCTTTTTTATCGAGGATATTTCTGAATAACCCAGAGTGCTGCGACGCGTCTCATCTCTGGCGGCTCTGCAAATTATGACGTTGATATTCCGATAGGCAGAATCGATTATAAGCGATATTGAATTTTCCACCGACAGCCATGGATCTGGCAGTTGCACCGAGAAACGTCGATTCTACGATACAAACGAAACAGTCGGTGCATATCACCTATAACTATAGCTTACATTGTAACGGTTTTAGTTAGAGCAACGAGAGAAAAAGCAAAAAAGAAAAAAGAAAGAGAGAGAGAGACGGGGGAGAGAGAGAGAGAGAGAGAGAGGGAGAAAGATAAAACGAGGGCGAACAAGTGCTATAAAAAAGTAGTTGTAAAAGATGATTATTGCGATGCGCTTTTACTGCCAGATCAAAAGTGCTGCATTTAAATTTTTTTCTCGTTCCACACACGATCGTTATGAGGAATATTACACTATGAGGGTAATTTACTCGCGCGCAAGCAGATTGTAATATTGATTTCTTGATAACCGGAAATTGGTTAAATGAGCATAAGTTTGAAGAGCGGACTATTGCGGTCGTGCGTGCGACTGTAATGCAAATATCGTCCCATTATTAATGTGCGGACTGTGTCCATATATATTCAGTCTATCGACGTCATCCCCGAAGGAATATTCGTTGCACTAACTGCTTACATATGAACGAACAGTATCGATTTATCGTCGAAAGATTATCCGCGGTTACGTTTTACTTATATTTTACCTCACATTTATTCACGCATTTTAATTACTTCATCCACTGCTCTAAAAATTAAAATAAATAATTACAATATTTTTAGAGAGATATTTATAAAAAATATTTTGAAAAAATATATAAAATGTTTGGATTATTAATTAGGAAAGATTATTTGATCTTTCCTTTTAATCTTTGATATACAAATTATATATTGTATATACATATATATTGTATATAAATATATAAAATACAAGTGTTGCATTTCCAGAGTACAGCGTGTGATTACATATCTAAAACTTTGTCGTACATAATTTCTGTATAATTGTAAAAATCAAAAACTGCGTATTAATTAATTTCTTGTACTTTTCGTGTACGTCCGGTGAATTTTATGTAAAATGACGTACGCATTCTCTACAAAATGCGTAATATACCTTTGTGCTCGAAATTTAACAACCTATTCAATAACACTTGCGCCTTAATATATTTTGCGATGTTGAAGCTCTCCTGTGACAATGTGGAACGCGTTTATAGAGAATCGTTATAAATACATAATCAGATGAACGACTACAAATGTACGCAATTTGTTCTGGATTAAATATCGTAAGAATAATACAACGTAACTCGACGAGTTATTATGATATTTTATTGTGCAAACTACCGTTTGGCGTGTTACGTTGAATTTATACGAATGTGAATACGAAATACGAATGCATTTCACGAAAATAATTTGGGATCAATTCTGGTCTGATTGCAACCATTTCTATACCTCGAAAATACCTGTAAACAATCAAGTTAAAATTACTGGTAAATTAGATTTCTTTCCTATTTGCGACACATAAATTGCACATTGTTTACAAATGGTTAAATTAAGTGCACAGAAACACATGCACTATTTTGACGATCTTAAACTGTAGTTATGGATTTTTAATCAAACCATTGTCGTTATTGTATTATTAAATTCGTTATTAAATTCGTAACATGCATTTACTGAAATTTGCTTCATTTGCAATGCAAAATCTTCTAAAAGTTAACTCATTTATAAAAGTTCCAGCTGTATTTTCCTCGGTACTTTACTTTCTGCTATACATTATTTATAATGCTAGTAACAATGTAGCACTCCAGAAAAATCTTGGTACGTATTTTGTACAATACTATTACGTCTAAGAATTTTAGAATCTAAGATCTTGAATATTTTTTACACGTCAATAATATAATCTAAGTAAGAGGGAAAAAATAATAAAAATTACATATAATCTTGAATAATATTTAACGAATTTTAATTTAAAAATTCTTAATTAACAAAATCTAATTTTATTATCATAATTTATTATCGTGAAATCTAATTTTATTATCGTAATTAATTTTATTCTTGCAGTTTTCAGAAAAAAGAGAGAAAGAGTACATAGTAAATTGATAATGTTATAAATAAAGTAAATAAAGTGTATACAAATAAAAGTAAATGAATAATAAAATGCAAAATTAATTATTCTTGAAGAAATGCGTACACTTGTGAAAAATTTTATTATAAGATTTTTCATGATATATATAATTCTATCGATTATTCAAATAATAATTAAGCAATTCTTATTTCACTTTGTATTATTTTATAAGATCTTAAATCATATTAGAAATAAAATTCTGTAAAAATCAGTAACATAAAAAAATATAATAGGGGAGACACCGGAACTGGTTGTCGTACGGGGTTGATTGTCAAAATGCTTATAACTCAAAAAGGACATGGCAAAAAATCTCTTTTTTGACTGTACTCTCTAAATCTGAATCAGTGGATAGTCACTAATTACCCAGTGGCATACTTGACACTGATAATCAGTGAAGTTCAACTAAAAAAGAAAGAATGTTTGAGCATTATATAACTAAAATACTGATATTTGTACGTTAATTTCAATTTTCCAATACCATATTCATTGAATTTAAGCACTAAAACACGGTTAGTTACATCACATAATAAAGATTAGCTAGGTTAGAGATCTCATATTTAATTCACTGATTACCAGTGGCATACTTGGCACTGCTATCAGTGATTATCCACTGATTCAGATTTAGAGAGTAGATAGCCGATATAATATTAATTTGTTGTGGAAAATGGTTTGCACCACAAGCATTGTACATATTATTTATAGCGATTTTTAAGAAAATGAAGTTGGTGAGTAAATTTTTCTTATCACCTATTTTGTTGTCTGACAAGTCTTTGGCATTATTAATCGCGATATCCTATTCATAGAAAATGATATGACTTAGAAGATCTTTGCTACAATTAATTAATCATTATCCTGATAAAGAGTTTGTGAGAATGTAATCTCTTTTATTAAAAATGGCTATGTGTAGATTGACCAAAATGAGATGAAGTTAAGTGACAATTAATTTTAATATCTTTAGAGAATATATTTTTAGAGAATATACTTACAAATATATTACCTATATTTCATATAGATATACAGGGTGTTTCCAAATTAAATGGCAAAACTTCGGGAGCGTGTAGAGGAGTAAAAAACTAAGAAAAAAAGTCCTATAGACATATGCTCCTTTTTGCTTTGTTTCGCAGGAAATCACGAAAAAAGAAAAAAATATATTTAATTTATTATTTTAATTATTTTATTTATAAACTTTTTAATGAAGATTTTGTTCGAAATGTGCACCTCTTGCAGCAATACAAGCATTGCATCTGTCAAACACGGCTCTTGTAGCAGCCAGGCACTGT
>NW_017257184.1:1190547-1233241 GCF_001594055.1 Mycetomoellerius zeteki
TCTCTGAAACGGAGCAAAAACGAGCATATGTCTATAGGACTTTTTTTCTTAGTTTTTTACTCCTCTACACGCTCCCGAAGTTTTGCGATTTAATTTGGAAACACCCTGTATATACCTGTTATATATATGGTTTTTCATTTTTCATATAGAAACGATACAAAAACAAATTATATATTTTATGATTAAAATAACCATTTTATTTGTATTAATACCATAATTACTATTATTTCTCAAAATATAGAACTGATATTAAAATAAAAATTGTATTTTTTATATGTTGTCCATAACAAGTATGTTACTGCCAATTCTAGAACGTGTGACAATCAACCCAGAACACGGGTTAAATGTCACATTTTCGCAACTTCATTTAAAATTAAATAATTTATATTTTTACGATATAATGAATTCACGAGTAATATTTTTTTTAATACCTAAAGGATGTAAATATATTATAACATATGTATAATATTTCAAAATCAGGCATCCACTTTTTTCTAAAAACCACTAATCAAAAACTGTGTGTTTAAAAAACTTTAATTTATTAAAGGAATAAAAAAAATGTATTTCTTTCATATACGAATTGATGTAGACGTAGGTCAATATTAATTTAGCATCTCATATGCTTGTAGTGCGCTGATTATTCAATTGCCACGAACATATATGCTTACAGTTTTTAATGCCGGTTCCGAACGGCGGATTTTTCGAGAGGTGTTTCTGTAGGCAAGGATACTCTAGGGAGATTGCCGGCCTTTTCCGAGAGGAGATACAAGCGTAAATATTTTGGTACCTGCTGGGATCGAACCCGGAACTTCTGACATGATAGACCAGTACGCTGTCTGCCATACCACGCTCGCACCTCAACTATACTTACAGAACATTTTATACAAATAACACATATACATATGTATTAAAATGTCTATTAGGTATTAATAAAATTTCACACATATATGTACGTAAAAATTTCTCTACAGTATTTTCCAGTTTAAAGTATAGGTGTATTTAATTATACTAAAGTTCTATATTTAATATATTTAATTAATAATGTTAAATAATACAGTTATTTTGAGAAATTTGTCGAGAAATATCTATATTTACTGATAATCTAACATGAATAAAATGAGAGAGAGAGAGAGAGAAAGAGAAATCTGTCAAACCGCTTTACATACATAATATACATATATGTATATGTATCTACTTCGTCATGACGATGAATACTTTTCACAACGATATCGAATATATACGACTAATATAGTCATGCAGAACAAATCAAGGAGTTTATAGATATATAACCTTTCAAATAGCGATATAATCCATATGTTATTACAAACGTCAATACTATTGTAATATTTATAAATTACAACATCAAACCTAACTTCATTAAAATTGAACATAAATAGTGCGTTAAATGGAATTTTCAGTATATCGAATTGGTGCCATACATTTGATATGTTTTGACATTTCATTTGAAATCTAACACAATCGATATAAATTTTTCTTGTAAATAAAAGCACTTGGTAAGATTTTAAACAGATGCTTTAAAAAAAGCGTTAATTACTAAATAAATTTTCTTTTAATATACAAGGTCTGTTAAAGTTATGCTGTGTGCATCAAGAAAAGACAAAAAATGTTTCGAAAATAAGAAAAATTGCGATTTATTCCACAGACTTACGTTACCAGATTCGATTTCGCAATTATACAAGTGTAGAAATAAATGAACGACAGCTATTCCGAACAAAATACGGTACACGCGAGATTGTACGTCACTGCGTTACATTTCGGTCCCGTACTCTCCATTTACCACACGCCAGCCCCGCCGTCGTTACTTACTTTAATTAAAATCGTTGTACGCCGCCATCAGTTGGATTCGACCAAGACCCCGAAAGCAAACCGTGGAAAATACGTGTCACTGAAACGTCATGCCCGAAAAACGAAACATAATCCGCGCATTGCCCGCCATACGAGGTCGCGTGTCCCATTGCGTAGGATCAATACAGCGGTACAAGTATTTTTCTTTTTATCATCATGCGTTCGTTGGTTTTAAGTACCACTATTGAAAAGCATTTTCAATGAGAGTTTGCACTCGCAAGACTGATTTCCATTATAAATATGACAACGTCAAGCGTATTTTCACGCAAACAAGAAACATGTGTTTGTTTAACGCAACGAGCTTTTAATGGAATATTTGTTAATCCTACGTTACGCGTATTAAATTCATTTTTTAAAAGAATAATTACATTTTGTAACTGATATTTAAATTAAGAAAAAAAAGAGAGCAGAGTGAATTTTAATCTAATGAAGTAAAACGCTGATTTTAAATTAAGAATCTACATTTTTTTACTTTCTTCTTCACTGATTTTTAATTATCTTAATCACCAGAAAGCAAATATTCCTCTATTTAATCACTATTTTTTTGTTGATAGTTATTCCGTAACTTTAAACCGATTAAAATTTCCAGCCTCAACGTAATAAAATGACGTTGTATCCGTTTAAATTGAGATGTACATATATGAGTAACGCGATACGCGTTAACTCTGTGAATACAGATATCGAGAATTACATTGAAAGCTTTATGTAACATAGATACAATTCGTAAGTTTTTTTTTCTCTTGTTCTCCTATTTCTTTTTACGTCACGTTATTAATATCAAGGAATGAAGAAAAAGGTTTCCAATTAAAGATAGACTCGAATTGTACGAAACTCTTTTCTTCCACTAGGATTTAATAAAACTGAATAATGCATTGCTTACTTTTTAACTTATCGCAGCATTCATTTCCGCTCCTACAGAAATGGTGGTTCTCTGAGGAAGCATTTCTTATTGTTAAGATCCTGAATAGAGAGATTACGATCGAGAAGTGAAATGTAAGTGCATGAATCGTTAATTTAACCAAATGCTCCACTATTCTGCGCAATTTCTATTTTTGCGGACCAGAAAGTTAATCTCTATCTGTATGCAAAAGGCGAATTATCAAATTTATATATAAATAAACGAAGCATCGTCAAAATTTTTTCAAATAGAATTGACCCATGCCCTTCCAAAATCCTCATGAAATTCTATGACATGACATCACATCCATCAATCCCAATATTTTCAAATAATTGCCTAGAGTGGAATTTTTGAAAAACATACTATACATGGTACATATGTGAAAGGAGAAATGTAACGACAACGCAATATCGATGAAATATGATAGCGGAACAAATGATAAATCACTACGAAAGGGATGAATTTGCAGAACTTCTTTCACCTGACTAGAGGGAAATCATAATTTTTTTCCACTTTCATGGAGCATTACTGTTATCGTGTCACGTTTAATGCGATATTGATAGCCAAAACGTATCAACCAGCATTGAACTACGTTTACGTTACAATATCGTAATTTCGTTAAAAAATTATTTACTATGCATGTACTCAAGCATCTTATTATATATTATGCATTTTTTCGATAACGTTACGTATTCGGGTGTATGAATAGTAACCTTTTAATATTCAATTCAGTTTTTGAAAGAAAAAAATTGACGAAATAAAAATAAAATAGCCTCAACTTTATTTTAAGACTAAGACGTTTTAATATTTAAATTTGTTTACCAAAAATCTATTTTTAATTCGCACATTCGTATTTATAAAATTCTATAATGCAATTATAAAATTTTATCTGTGAATTCTATCTCTCTTCTTTCCATCTAGATTAAATTGTTCACGATCTCATTACAATAATTAAATATAATGAGAATATATTTTGTCTTATCTTAACATCCATATCTATACTTTCCTAATTATGCATTTGCAAAAAGAATAAAAAAGGTAACAGATTTAAATTATCATTTTCAACAGTCACCTGTCTACTGTAAGATCATTATATTACTGGCGACCTGCTTATTAAATGAACTGAAAGAGAATTGCGCAAATCAGTACATCACGTGAACCGTGAAATAACTCGCAAAACCACATAAACGATAATATGCGTGGTAAATATTTTCACAAAGCTCTTGTCCTCCTTTAAACGCATCTCTTTCATTTTTGCTTAGGATTCCACGAAGAACGCTAACCCCGCAACCACCGCTGTGCAACCACCACCACCACCACCTCCCATCTTTAATACGCGCAAAATTCCACGCATAGTTTGTCTATAGACATATTTTTGTGAAACATGAATGAAAAAAAATACCGTTCGATAAGTAGTTTGCAAAGCAATAATTTTCGCCTAAGGATAAAAATGATCAGTCAGATATGAGTTCGAAATCGAAAAGCGAGGGAAAAAGATACGATTCTCATAGAAAAAATAATTTCACAACGTAATCACACTGGTGCGTGTATCCCCTTTCCAAGTTTTATATAAATCTTACAAAATGTTACTGGAATAATCATACTTTTACCAACGAAAAGCAAGCCACGTAATTCGAACGAAATTACCCCTGTGAAGCCGGCGAATGGAATACATTTTTGACAAACCGGCGAGACGGCGCGACCCCTCATCTTGTAGTTCTTCCACCCCATGAAGAAGGACCCTCAGGGACTCGATAGGGAACGTCGATCAAACCCCCGACACGCCACTCGCATCAGCTCTCTCGACAAATTCCCTGATAGTGACTTCGGCGCGTTCGACGGTATATATACCTTTTTAACGAGGCACTCCTTTTAACCCGGAATCACGATGATCGATGGTATAGAAAAATGGAACCGAAAGAGTGGGGAATGTCGATCATGATTTCGCGAACGACACCCTAAGTGGGAGAATTTCGCGTGAAAGACGGAAAGGATTGCGTGAAGATCGCGATTTCTCACGTTGGTAAACGGCGCGGCAAACGATATCGTGAAGGATAATTCGACATGACGCGATACCGCGCGTCGGTGTTTGTCGTGACGTTGACGAAGAGTTGTCGGAAAGCATCAGAAATAGACGCCCATGTGATAAGGAAGAAGCCAATCAGAATAATTAACGTATAATCCGCGATGGCGTTTGATCGCTCCGATCGGTTACAAAAGTATTGCTCTCTTTGTTGTGTTTCAGCTTTCTGCGGAACCCGCTGCCAAAAAATTTTTCGCTTTTTTTACGGATGTGCGCAACCCTGTCAGATTTTGCGGAAAAAAAGCTTTTACGCCTGACTCGGATAAAGTGCGTCATGATTTCGCACTGTTAAAAATTGACGCAGCATCGTAGAGCTTTGTGATATTTGCACGTACAAAATGTTTTCATGGGAACTAACTTCGACGGTATATACAAACGCTAACAAAAATTGCACTAATTTCTATTTCCTACGAAAAATCGCTCGCTATATTATAAATAATTGTTATAAATATTCCGTCATGGTTATAAATATTATATTACATTAATATAAGTGTCATAAATATTATATTATAAATAAAGGAAATTATTCGTTTTTCTTACAAATGCTGTGAAAAATGAATATGCATGAATATATATAATTGATGCTAATTTCGAAGTTTGTATTGATTGATTCGGCGTTTTGCGGATATTTAAAGAGTACAAAATAGAACAATGTACTTATACATGGAAAGGATAGTTTTGCTAAAGTATATAAAAATTTAACTAGACACAGATTTGAAAATAATTTTGTTGGACCATTAAAATAATTATGTAAAACGTTCAAACTGATTGCTGGAATATGTTAAAACTTTTTGAAGCATTATTCATCGCTTGAAATTCCTACGTTATTATTTTGGTCGTTCAATAAAATTATTTTCAGGTCTGTACCGAGCTTTAAATACTTCGACAAAATCGTTCTTTTCGTGCAACGTGCACATAATCAAAAATTATGGAATATTATTTATGGAACAGTAAATTCAGTACATGGTCGATGGCAGCTCGGCGCTGCCTTACAATTAACGTAAAAAGACTATCGTGTTTCTTGATTTCGGAATTGGATTATAATTGTCAATTTATATATTCTATAATATTGCATGAAATACAGATAATATATAGGAACGAGACAATAGGACAATGAAGGACATAATAATGGTTTTGTACCATATAGTATGAATCTCTATCAAATCTTCATATTTATCGCGGATACTTTTAACGAGAATTCAGATACGGTCACAAACACATTCTACAGAACTCATTCAGTTTAACAAGCTATCTAATCAATCATCGCTTTCATACACAGGAAAGTGACAAATTCGAGTGCAACGCCACTCGGAAGACGATAAAATGCATCTACTCGCGAACCGAGTTGCCGGCCGTAACGCAATTTCAGTCTTATCTCACCCCGTGTATCACATTTCGGCTCTCCTACCGTCGCTCTAAGAGGGAGGGAAGTCTCCCGCGTTACACATCGCGTGCGCACCGTCCGAGGAACTTATTGTGGTTCGTGCCACCTTTATCTACCTAATCCAATATTTCGTTTCGTACCTCGTTGCTAGCCGGTTTTCTCCGCGATTTTGCGTGGTACGCGAAAACAAGCTCGACGGTACATCGCAACGCTGCTGCTGCCGTCGCTGTCGACGATGGCACGATTCGCGATGTACAAACACACACATACACATGCAGTGCGCGCGCACACTTGGTGCTGGGATAATTGATTGGATTTAACAAACGTTGCAAACGAGTTTTGCCCAGGCGCGAATATGCAGGGCTCGCACAAGATATAAGTGCACTATGTAAAATCGTTCTTGCAGAAGTGACTCAAAATTTAGCAATTGGAAACCAAAATTCAAAATTCTACTTGGGAATAGTAATTTAAAAGGAGCTTTATGCATACATCTAACGGTTTAAATATAGACATCTTCTTTATCAACGAGAAAACGGCAGAACTCTCTTAATTTTTTGAGAATATTTGTTTCTACAAAATATTGGCAGCTGATAGTCTGATATAAAATAAAAAGTTGTTTACATAATAATATAAAATAGCATATATAAATACTAATAAAAAGAAAACCTGTTTGTAAAGAAATTAAATATCTCTTATGAGATATCTTTCGGCATTTCTATATTAATAAATTTTATTTTAAAAACTGATTTCTGTTTTAACCTTCAAACCATAACCTCCCTTGAGTACCTACAGGTGCGAATTGGGATTTGACATTTTTAATTGCAAGAATTTTTAATTGCTCTTTTGAAAATTAAAACAGAAATTTCTTTAAAATCGTTCTTTTCTGAAGTATAATTTTCTCACAAATCCAATGGTATTACTCAAATTTAATGAAAAAGGATATTTAACGTAGTGAGAATAAGCCGCGGTAACTGTTCATGCGCAATTGTCAGCAAATTGAAAATTTTCGTGGTGCGAATTCGTGCTAGCGTACGGTTTGAAGGTTAAAAATCTGTCTTTTAATAAAAAATAAAAATTTTTTATTTATTGATGTGATAGATAATTTGAAACATGTAAAATTTTTAACATCAAAGGGGATTAGCGAATTTTCCTTGTATAAAGCAAAATTTTACCTGATACGCATCAATATTCATGACTTTCTGTATGTAAGTTAAAGAATGATTAACGATCTTGTCGGACGTTGTACAACAAAGCTGATGTAAAGGTGATTTCGATTAAGCTTCGAAAAGAGTTTTTTTATTGTTTTTAAGGAAATTTTTAGAAATTATTTTTGGAAAATTAAATTTTTTTCACAGTTATTTTGTATCTTTTATTTATTATTGTTTGAAATAGATTTGTTATTTTTTTGTATAAAAAACATTAATATATACTAAATCTATGGTCCATGCTGTGCATTGGTTTTCGCATCGTGTACTCCGGTTCATCTGTGGCCAACCGAATCTTTAAATAGACTGCAATTAAAAAAATGAAACGTCATAATAATCAGAACACTTCCGTTCATTATCAGAACTAGAATTATCTTGCTAAGTTAATTTTTTATCTTTTTAGGGGGCTCGAAAACATAAAAAACAGAATGAAAATCAAACTTTTTTTTATAAACAAGTATCATTTATTTATTTATTGAACGAAATGAATAATTCTAGTTCGAACAATAGCCGTAATTATTCTGATTAAAATGTCATTATTAGAAGTCATATTTTTTAAAATTTCAATTTAATAGAAAATCCAGATTTATACGGCAGAAAGAACGGTTTTATTAAAGTATCCAAAAGTGTAGCTATACAGATCTAAAATTAATTTTGTTCGACCAAAATAATTAGTAGAAAACGTGACGAACGATACTGCAAAAAGTTTTGACATTTTAGGAATCAGTTTGAGCGTTCTATATAATTATTTTAATAATCCAACATAATTATTTTCTGCTCTGTTTCTAGTTACAATTTTAAATACTTTCGCAAAACTGTTCTTTTCATGTGTTCGCAACGTACGATATAAAAATCAAATGGGTCTATTAATTATTTATATTTTTTAATATATTTTTATTTATATATTTTATATATTTTTATATTATTCTATTTTTAAATATTAAAAAAAAATATCAAATATATCTTCAAACAACAACATAACAATAAAGAACAAAAAGTAATTTTGAAAAATATTTGATTGCCTCTCTTTCAAAAAAATTTCTGAAATCCTAAAAAAACAATGCGATAAAGTAGAAAGCCTTCGTAATTTATTGAGTAATAGCTATACAATTTTGTTAATATAAAATGAATAATTTTCCGTTGTTAGACATATGGGAAAAAATTGGACCAGAGATAACAAATTATATAGTCCGAAATGTTGTTGTACGCAATTGTTGAGATAATTGCTAATTACATTAATCGGAGTTTAATGATCCCAAGTTCATTCTACACACGACCTGAAATTCGTCGGAATTCAAGATAGAATTCCATTATAGTTTTATGCGCCTCGTAAAACATTCGAAGAGTCAGAATGTAAACTGTAAAATGTGCATGAAAATACAAGTATACGTTAAAATACGTAGCGTATCACATTGTAAATAAAATTACATCCTGAAATGTGATGCGAATTATAGGTTGTTCAAAGTAAGCTTTACGGGCATATCTCGTGATCGTTAAAAAAATCATTCCCTCGTACTCGTTGGTGGAATGAATCGCGTAGTCAGATTACGTGTTCATTTCTCATCAAAGCAGCGAGAATTCGTGGTGAGCAATCAGCGGGGTGGCTCGTTATAGTTCGAAATTCGGTTCAATCTTCTCCAACTAGTGTGAAATATCGTCAGGTAAACCAACGGAAATGCAATACCGAATTCACCAAAAGCGGAATGTGTTTACTTTGAAATCGTAAAATCGTCGCGAACAACGTAATGACTGATTAATCGCATAAACATTATAATAAGCGGATAATTACTCACCAGTCGATGTTGCAGTCGGTCGACGACACCGTCTTTTCGCCGATCGATCCTTTCTGTCCCGGGCATTCGCTCCGTCGATCGATCCGCTTTGCTTCAGACACTCACTCGCGCGGATATCAGTCGGTCGGGGAAACGCCGGTTTAACTCGTGAGTCTTCGCGCCAATTAGCACAAACACGATAATCGCCCGTCGTACATAATCGCCAACGCATCCCTTATCGCATTCGAGACGAGCAAACGTCGCAATATACACCGTTCGCCGTTCGCTTTATCGATCCGACGTGACGTCTCCCGTATGATGCACTCGCGCTCGCTAACGTTCGAGGCGCGCGACGAAAACGTTACCAAATTACGCGACGGCAACTTCAGAGCGGTGGTGGCGCGATAACCTCGATTCGCGACACGACGGAAAGTTGGTTAATTTTACCGTCGCGCGCGCACTAATTCAACGTCCCGAAATCGCTCATCGGTTTGACGCAAATGTCGCAAATGCTTTCGACACCCTCGTGTGTACTTATAATATATGGTAGTACGCGAGACTCGACGCAAAACAATTGCGGAACGATCCTCGCGGCGCCGATGACACTCGGAGTAAATAATGTAACCGACGCGACAAAGGCTGCGTTCCGTTTCACGCATGATGTGCATAATGCATCGTTTATCCTTGTTTAACATTCGGTGAATAACAAGGATAAAAAATGCATCATGCGCATCGTGCGTGAAACGGAACGTAGCCTAAGGGTGATAATTCATTTGTGCGTTTTTGTCGTACGACGAATTTTTCGTCAAGCCTGTTGATTGGCTACAAGACAGAGAGATCCGAGGACCTCTCTGTCCTGTACACATTTGTCTTACGACGAAACGCACAAATGAAATAGCACCCTAGGACGACCGCGTGCATCAAAAGAAAGTAACTAGGCACTAGTCAAAACAGAAATATTATATTTGTCCGTTTTTTGTCGTATAAATTTTTCAATCATGTTAATTGGCTGCATGGCAGAAAAGTTTTCGGATTTTTTATTCTATAGTAATCAACAGGTTTGAAAATTTGTTATTCGACAAAAAACAAATAAATGCAATATTAGCCTAATCGACGAGTCATAATAAGTGCGGTTCACTTGACGCTATAAATGTTTCGAAGCACTTGATTGGCTAATAGGAAGAAAGAATTTTACTAATATCGTTTTTTTACAAATGTAATTAAATTTTAATCTTGATTAAAATAGCTCTTCATTTTTTTCTAGTTTTAAGAATTAGAAAAAGATGAAGAATAAATTGTATCAAGATTAAAGTTAATCTACATACATTGATAGAAACGGGCATAATTGACCAATCAAAAAATCCTTCGAAACATTTATAGCATCAAGTGGACTAATAATATTAATTTCTACTACTATAGATTAACTTTAATCACGATTTAATTTATTCTTTAATTTTTTCGAATTTTTAGAACTAGAGGGTGTGATACACTTAATGTTACATACATTTGTCCGTTTTTACCATACAAATTTTTTAACCGTGTTAATTGGCTGAAGGACTGAGAGGTTCTCAAATATCTCTATTCTATAGCTAATCAGGCTTGAAAAATTTGTCGTGTGACAAAAACAATTAGCCTAACGTTACAAATGCTTCGAAACATTTGATTGACCAATTAGAAGAGAGAATTTTATTAATTGACCAGTCAAAGAACGTTTTAAAGTATTTGTAACATTGAGTAGTCGTAGAAAAAAAAGAAGTAAGTTATATAAACTGAGATTATAGTTAACCTACATTTTCATAAAATTGCTGACTTATGTAAGATTGATTTCGATTTGATATGTGAACTGAAATATATGAAAATTATTCCGTTATACATGTAATTTTTCATATTTTTCAACACGTTACAACACTATTCTAATTGTACTTATTGTATAGAAAAATATTCAATATGTGATTCAAAAAGATAAATATATGCGTAGATCTTTGTTATATAACTGAATGATCTGTTGTTGTTATAACTTGAAGGCTGATTTAAAAATTTTTTTTGTTTTGACTTAAAAATCAATCATTGTGACAAAATTGACCAATTGTTCAAGTATCCTTGATAATTAATAAAACAAAGATTTACTTACTGATAAAATTAAATTTATTCACTGAAGTACAGAAATACTTCAATCACTTGTCACATATTTTCGATTATTTTATCAAAGCGCACAAAGCATAAGTACACTTTAATATTATAAAGGAATTAATCATATTAAAGCATTTATAATAATTAATAGATATTATATAATAAATGTATTAATCGCTCATATTAAAGTGCAGTAAAATCAATTTGTCATTATTAATACGAGACATTAGATTTGAAAAAGCGACAAAAACGGCAATATTAGAGGAGCATTTCGTTTTCCGAATAATGCGCATTATGTATTTATCCTTTTATCCTTTTTTTATATTCGGTGAACAATAAGGATAAAATGATATATTATGTGCATCATGCGTGAAACGGAAGGCACTCTCAGTCTGTAACTGAACTAAATAGTACACTCATATTTAAAATAAGTATAAATGTTATAACTTCAAATATATATATTTACTATACGTTTGTGAAACTTGGTCAAAGCAAAAAAAGTTTTAAACTGCTATTCATAGTCGATTTTTATATTTATCCGCTCACGACACGAGTTAAAGTTACGCACGCGATACGATCGAGCTCCAGACAATCAATTCGCATCGCGGGAAAAAGGCAATAATGAATTCGACTATCGATTTAACATCCTAATTTTATTATAGGAAAATCATTAAGTACAGTCTTAATGTCAAACTAATCAGAGAGAATATTAATATCTTAAGACATTACTTAAGAAAGTCTTAAAATAAGATCCAATTATGAATACCGTCCTTAGGTCGGTCGAATTCAGCCAATCAGTACGAAATGGATTAAAATTTAAATTATTTGATTGGTCAAATTCCAATCTCTAATCCTTAATCTTCAATGCGTAGTGTGACACAGGCTTTGCTATCGCTGAGAATTACAGAATAGGGATCTAAGGTCGATATTAGCATCTTAAGACAAATCTTACTTAAGACCGTCTTAAAATAAGCACCGACTATGAATATCGGCTATAGTGTAATTTAGTGAAGCCATAGCGAACAAACCTATTATATGTCGGTGCATTTATGTATTTTGACTCGTTTCGTTATTTTTTTGCTTCTGTTAGATTTATATTTTTGGATCTAATGGAATATGCCAATCAGATGCAAGAGCTCATTGGCTACGTTTACACCGTCCATTTAGGCCGCGGCCTATACAATAGATATCTTTGTTTATCATATAGGTTAAACAAAGACATCTATCGTATAGGTCGCGGACTAAGCACACGGTGTAAACGTAGCCATTGAGCGGTCGTGCTTCTGGATGCACTTAATGAAGTTATAGAGAATTCGATTGGATGCACTCAGTGCGCACTGGTGCACATTAGAGACACTATAATAAGAGACTATGCTTGCTTTTCAGCAAGGACACAGTCAGACACTGTGTAACACAGTGAGTCGTTTTATCCTTGTTGTTTTCCAACGTTAAATCTATGTTATACGCCTTGCTGGAAAGCAAAGCGTATAACATAGATGGGCTAATTTTTGATTGGCTGGATATGGAATGGCAGAAGCCAATCAAAAGTCGTGCTGATAATAGATAGTACAGCCTGAATTCTGATTGGCTTCTGCTTTCCTACTTTTTCTGCTTTTCCGTCCTAGTTGCGAACGCGTCCTATGACTTATCGTCCTGTGAACGCCATTTTCTATTCAACTAGAACTTATGCCAGTCTCTTATTATAGTGTCTCTAGTGCACATTAAAACCGTCGTACACAAAATAACGTAAAGGTATATTTATAAATAAACATAGAAATTGATTAAATCTTGAAATACTCAATACATTTTATTGTACTATTAGATAAAATATGTATTTCATAATTCGAAATATTCATTTTTATACTCAAATTAAATCAATGTACAACGGATTTAATATGCATCAGTGTGCTTCCAATCGAATTCTCCATTAGTCTCTCAATCTCAGTGCGTTCAACACGGAGCTCCAAAATCGCATTTCGTTTCCCGCGAATGTTTTGCTTGTCGACGGCAGGCTCAGTACGAATGTCGAGTCTCGCGAAATGTACGCCGCACGGTGAAGGTGTCTTGTATAACGTTCGAAAGAGCGACAACGGTTGTAATTTCAAATTTGTTTTCGCGTGGCGTGAAGTCAGTCGCGCGCGTGTTTTGTTTATGTCGCTCTCGTCGCGTCGCCCCGCTCATCCCTATACAGTCAGTCTCGCGATGCTCGCCGTTCGGTGCGTGAGTTCGGATCTACAATAGGTGTTTTAAGCCTTAAGTCGTAAGAAACTGACCAATTACAGTCGAATTCGAGAAGAATAATCGACTACGATTCGTCCATTTCTTAGGGCTTAAGGCTTAAAACTCTATTGTATATCCAGGGTAATGCGGGGTCTACAATAAAAGTCGTTGCGGTCGTAGGATCTTAAGTCGTAGAAAATTAATCAATCGTAGTCGATTATTCTTCTCACATTCGACTGTGATTGATTAATTTTTTACGACTTAAGACTCTACGACCGCTACGATTTCTATTGTAGACCCTACATAATGTTTCCGAGAATTCCGAGATCGCGTTCCGCGTCTCGCGCATGTTTCGCCTATCAACCGTGAGAAGCGAACGAGTGTCGGGAGTATCGAATCTAATGGCGCATTATCGTTGCGGGAGTGTCGAATACCGCGTACAAGAGCGATTAACTCGACGATCGTAATTGGGGCAAACGCGTCGTTTCATATTGTCCTTTCAGTTGAAAGCGATCGAACATCGAAAACATGTGGATTGATCCGGATATCACGCGCGATATCAATCTGCATTACTGCCGAAATATGAGGATTCCCGAGCGATCCATCGCGTATCCCGAAGTTGTCTCTGAGCCCACGTACCGCTGTGAAGTTGCCGCGTGAAACGGCCAAACTGATGCACCGTGGGCGAAATGGCGAACGCGTCGATGTGTGTCGCGTTAAGCCGAAATACATTGAAGAGCACAGGCAATAGGAACAGGAAATCACGAATTTCGATCTATCAGAAATCAAAGACATAGAGAATGGACTACGCGATCCATGTGTTAAAATGGTCGATAAAGGTAAGAGAGAGGGACCGTGGAAGACGGTCAATCTCTATCTCTTATTTTCATTCAACGATGTAATAGGAGAGAGAATTATGTGTTTTATGTATGCGATGTGTTTTAAGCCTGGGATTGCCACGCGAAACGCAGCCGATCGTGAACGTCGTGATCAGCCGCTTTTTTCCAATCGATTCATATATGCGCGAATAATCGGAGAAATGAAGCGGTCGATGGAAAAATAGTGACTCAGCTTGCAATGGGTAAATATTTCCGAGGAACGGAACGGCCGACGAGGAGACGGCGAATCAACTTGTGAGTAAATTCAGTCATATTCGCGTGATGAACCGTTTGTTTCATTAAAGATTCAACACCTTTTTCATTACCGTGATTTTATACGTATCTCGCTCGCTCGTCCTCGATGTGTTATTGAAGTAAAATCCGAGTTTGTTATTTAACAAAATGAACTTCTTTTATCCTCTGTGCTCTGACTTTTTATGTGCACAAACACATCGCAAAAAAATGATACAAGTCAAAAACATAAAATTGTTCCGGAGAGAGAAAAGAAAATTGCATATTTTAAAATTATTTATTACGACATAAATCAACTAGATTATAAATTGTTTGTTTCAAGTCGTTTAGAAGTAATGTAGATATTAATTTTGTTATAGTGTCATATATATTATCCCTAAAAACTACTCCTATTTTGGTTCGTGTAATTTTTCTTTAAAAAGTAGAATATTTGAATTCAACTTGTGTTACTTTTCCTGATTGAAGGTCGATATTTTTAGAATACAATTTCTACGTAATACAAAATTCGAAAAAATTCGATTTATTTAATTTTTCTTGCGAGGGTGCAATATGTCAAAATAAAAATATTAAATTATAGCAAGTATAATATTTGCTTGTACCAAAAAATAGTTTAAAGAATAAAGAATAATATTATATTTTCAATTTTATTTAATTATTTATAATTAAATATATATAATATAATAATAAAATTGATTTCTTTTACTTTTATGATTTAAAATAATTTTTAAATGCTTTAAATAATTGTATTGGATTTAATAATATACATATATAAAATTAATAATCAATGATATACGCACAAATGATAATCACGCTTCAATGTGCAATATTTCAAGCTGCAACACATTGATGAAAAAGAAGAATAACAATACATTCTATAAACATTTGCGTAATTGTTGCAAGAAATGCAACATTAAAAAAAAAGTCCTATTTTATGGTACATGTACATTTTAATATCTCTGCGTTGCAATTTCTCTGCAACGATATATTTCACGCATCGTTATGATGTGGCGATTTATTTCGGCGTGACCTGCATATTGCGTGATCAATAAGATATTTGCGATGGCAGAGCTACGAAACTAAGTTATAAAAAAACATAGCGTGAATGATACATTTAACTTTCAATCCGTATATTTACGAATCGATAAAAATATTTCATTTGCGCATACATATTACGATATTTTATTTTTGCTTTTATGGTTTTGCAGCGACATTAATGTAAGCTCGTAACATTACAATAATCCGTTGAATGATCGCACGTGATCAATTAATTACTAAATCTGTTAATTCTCTTGATTGTATGATCCCTTTGTAATTTATCATATTTTAAGGTTATTGACTTTGAAATTTAATTTCAGACGGAATTATAAATTAATTACAAATAAATTTATTCATTTTATCTGTAAATTCATATACTAGCGATATAATTTCGTATAAACGGTTTAAAAAATCGTGAAAATTACACAATGAATATATTACTAAACAACTAACAATTTCCTTTTGAATTTAGTTTAACTCACGGCACATAAAATTTAGCGATTGATTACTCCCGCTGTGTATAATAATACGAATGCACGATCATCGCGATATGAAACGCGAAAGAGCATTACGCGTGAGCGACTATTCATTGCCAGAGTAATAAATTACACTTGCAAATGGCATTACTTTCGATTATTCGCTCTATCGCTTCCTCAAAACTTGATCAAATTAACAAGCGAACAAATTAACGTTCGGCTGTCCACTAGCTGCTGCGTAAACGTTACGCTTTTGCAGTCGTCGGCATTAACTGTCGCTGTAATAAAAAGAGGGATGATGTCCCCCAACGGTAATCCGTGAATAATTTGCGGGAACAAATCGCGATAATGATCCTCTTTCAAAACTGCTACTGATAAATTAAACAAATATGCCCGTCCCGTCGATCTGTCGATCATTTTCGCATTGTCTCCTGCGTGGTATTGATCACCATTCATCCGTACGGTATTTTCTCTTAATACGACTTTCCATCATGAAATCCTCTACAGTTTACAGTTTGATAAACGACAACAACCATGGCCGACGAGAGATGATGTATCTCGAGGTCGTTCGGATCGCATATCGCCGCTCGTTAATAAAACGCAGCCTCCCAATTTTGCTTCGTAACGCCGCGGACTAACAAATCACGAAATACCATTATTTCCCGATATACATTTGCATGTCGCGTAATTAAATAATCATTTCTATCCACTCGAAAATAAACACCTCGATCTCACTTGTGACATTATAATTGCACTTTGCTTTAATTCCTATCCGCAAATGTGGGAGCGTACAATGAAGACTATGTCCTTTTTTTTTTTCAAAGTTAAAAGTTAAATACGAATTTACAATTATGTTAATGATTATTCGTACATTGCAATTTTATATTAGAATGTAATCGAATACGTATAATTGCTATACATACATTATTAAAATCATAAAAAATTATTATGCTTACAATGTGGATAAAATAATTTGTCCTGTTAATTTATTTATAACTACAATTTTACAATTTTCATCTCGTGACGGTTATAATGATCTTTTATGAATACTTATAACATTTACATGTTTAATATTTTGTACACGTATTATATTTTGACATACTGTTATATATGGGCGAGTTTTTTAATTCATCGATTGATCAATCACATTATGCGCAAATGTAATTTTGTTCCGTAAAAGCTGCATTTGCACATAATGTGATTGATCAATCGATGAATAAAAAAACTTGCTCTATTTTATGGATATTCTGAAACGTAAACGATAAATCGTAGAAACAGCTTTGATTTTTACATACCCGTTATTCATTAGTTCTCCAAGCGACTCCACTTTTATCCACGATAAAACGAAGGATTTGATTCGACATATATACAGGGAGGAAACGTAATTGATTGGGGACTCGAATGTTGCTGAATGAAAACGACTTTACATTTCGCCACGATAGTCCCTCTTAATTGGCTTATTAGTCGTGAAAGTCATGATCGAGCTAAACGACGAGGACTGTCCCTCGGCAATGCTTCGATGTGGTAGATTGAAAATTTGATCGACGGTTCAGGGGTGTCGAGGCCATCGACGACGGATATATTCTCGTCGATTCGACGAACGATCGTTGAAAAACACGGTCACTTGTTCGATTCAGGTCTCGTTTTATTCTTCGGGATCGACTCGGTGTAACACGCGAAGCGGCATTAACGCAGATTTGATTTCTATCGCGTCACACAGAAGAATTTCTAACTGCCACCTCCTCGCGCGAACGCTAAAATTTGCATGACTCTCTGTCATGCGCTCAGTATGTTTTGATAAAATTCGAAGTCATATTCGGAATGAACGCGATGATCATCAATTATTATTATCAAGCAAGTTTCTAGAACTGCTTAAATTTTAAATTATAGTAAAAATAAATTCTAGAGCCGTTTAAATTTTCGTAAAAAGTACAGTGCAATGAAATTTTGAACTTCGAATCAAATTTGTATTGATTCAGTCAATTGATATCATTTTTTTATAATTGAAATGTTTTATATTAATGTGTTAGCAGTATTTTTTATATATACCTATAATCATCATGTAAATATAACTAGAAATATTGGAAAGAAAAGTACTTTCTGTTAAATAAAATCAAATTTCTTTTCTTTTTTCTTGTTCTCTTGCCAGTAATTTTGGGGAAAAGTTATTATTGAATGATTATTCTTTTGTAATTTTAACAATAACAGAACGTAAAATTTTATGAATTATTAATGTATATACAAAATACAAAATACTTGTAACTTGTACTTCGTGTGAGATACGTTATTTCGAGCTTTCTTCAAGGTTATATAAGAGAGTCAAAACAGGTTAATTAGCAATTCGAAGTTTCACCACTTTCTCTAGCACCACCCGTTACTCTGTTTGGTGTAACAAGCTGTTGTGTATGAATTAACATGTGCTAATTCTGAGCTGTATATAAATTCATTCTGTTTCAACATAGAACACTGCAGCATAATAGGTAGAAGGTTCTTTTGATACCAATTGTGGTTACTAGAGAATAATTTTGATAACATATAAACACAACAACGTGAAAATACTATTTATTATTACATTTTCTGAAAATTTCTATAGAAATATAAATAAAATATTGACATTGAAACAAGCCAGTAGAATAAGACTATAAAGTAGAAAACTAAGAAGAAAATATAATGTCGGTGTCTCAAAAAGGATATAAATATTCCTGTAAAAGAATGTCTATAAAGGTTCTTATAAAAATAAAAAAAAAAGAGGAAAATAGTTACATAAACTTAATAACATAGTTAATCTGATATTTTTAAATAATTTTTTACACACTTTTTTTGTACACATTATTTGTGCGAATTATGTGACTTTTCAAATGTAATAATTCTGATTTTAGTATTTAATTTATTATATCATTCGTTTCTGCGCATATATATAGAAATAAAAGACCAAATAAAATTGATCTAAATACTTCCAAATATTTTATTTCATGAAATAATTACTTGCATGAATATATCACGGTTTTATAAAAATTTCAATCCTATTGTCTAATGTTGAACATTTGTAACTCCTGTGTGTAAAAGCCGCTTATAACTTAATATTTTTTAATATTCATTATTTAATATTCATAAGTTTATGTAATTATTACACGTTACATTTATGTACTTACATATATACTTACGTCAGATTATTAAACGTATTTAAAATTTTTATATTGGCTCGTAGCTCTTCTTTTATGTATTGTAAAATTTTTATTTTCTCATATTTTGCGTGAGATGCTGCCAAGTGACTTGAATATTAACATTTAATGGTACCGAGCAAGTAAGTTCTGAATAATAGACGTATTTCGAATTATATCATACCGTCTATACAAAGTTCTCATGAGATGGGAATAGGACACGATTAACAATTAAAAGTTTTATGCAGTTTCACAGCAAATTTGTGACGCTGTAGCATACGATTGTGCGCGAATTAATGTCCGGTAATCACGAACTTTGTTGCAATTTGTTCTATTCCGAATTCGGAAGCTGAATGCGTGAATCAGTTGAACGACGAATATTACAAGTAATTATGTGCACCGTTGAGATATTAAAATGATGTCCGGCGCAGCATCGTGTTTTCTGTGACAGCAAAACTTTCCAAAATGCGAATACGGTAATGTCTCACGTTAACCCACATCTTAATGTTCGTATGCAATATGCAGCTACGCCACGTCGTGCGTTGATTCGAAACGGGCTGCCCCATAACGATTGCCTACAAAAATTTTACTGCCTACTGAAACTTCGTTCTTATGTGAATACCGGTTTTCTCTATGTACATAGAATGGCGCCAAAATTGCACACGAATATATTTGATTTTGATTTTTTTGCGTTTTTATGAATGAAATTATATATATAATTTTGAATTCAATTTATTAAACAAGAGATATAAAAATATATTTGATTTTTCATTCCAAACATTTTTTTTAATTGTTTGGCTGTTATTTCAGTTTCAGCACTTTATTAATTTAAAAAACGACTTCTTAAATATTGATTTTATAACTCAATAAGAGTTTACTCGGTATATAAATAATCATGGAAAACAATTAATAATAACATAAATAAAAACACGTAGTTTTATAATATGAGAGTATCATTTTATAATAACTATATTATAACATTTTATTTATTTCTTTATTACGCGATTACTTCAATTTTTGATGTACTTAAAATGGATCCGATCAAATAAAATTAAGCATTAATTTGTGTGCGGCAGCATGGGTCAGGAGATAAATCGAAATCGTACAATGAGACACGATTAACAATTAAAAGTTCTAGTAATTTCAGTCATGTCAGCTATTAACGGGTCGATGTGCGTGAGTTAACACGGGACAATCGTGAATTCGTGGAAACTCATTTCGCCTGGAATTCCACGTAGAACGACATGCGAATACGAATCAGTCAAACGACCGTTACAGCAGCGCTCAGAATCGTTCGCGCTACACCATGCAAGTCATTACGAATGGTGAATGGATATTATATTATAGCTGACATTTCTGTCGGTTGAATCTGTGACGTTAAGACTGTCGACGCAAACGAGGACGTCGGCGTCATCGGTTCGCATGACGTCTCGGGACGACGATATAATTTGCAACCAAGCAAGCGCTTCTCTGTATTAACATATTCAAATCTTCATGTTTCGAAGGTACGGCTGTCCCTATAGCTTGACATAAATGATTCATTGTTCATGAATCAACGCGCATCACTTGTAACGCCAGTTAATCACTGAGAGCTCCGTTCCGAAATTCGAAGTTCGTCTGTGTGAATATAAATTAATTAAAACAAATTTGATATCCGATTGAACAGTGTGGATTGTAATTACTTATAAATAATTTATACTTATAATTATTCGTGTTCTATTTCGACGAAGCCCGATAACATTCTTTCGTATTATGACTTCCAACGTGTTCGTTTATCTAAACGTTTTATTCGTCGAAATTTTTTATGAAAACAAATGTCGGGAAATTATAACCTTATCTTCTTGTAAAATTATGTGATAATAATTACAAGAGTTTCTCTCTCGCTATTTCTTTCCCCTTCCCGCCCCTCTCTGTTATTTGCCGTATATTTTTTATACAAAATAAAAGTATGTAGTGACATACAATAATATATATATACGTCTAATCGATTTTGACGAAATATCAAAAAAATTCTTCAATTTTATGCGCTAATATGACAAGTAATCCAAGAATCCTGTAACCGAGGAAACTCAGAATAGCTGAAATAAATAAAATATATTTAAATTCGAGAAGCGTACGGATAAATATTTGAATAAAATATATTTAAATATTTTTGTTCGTACGCTTCCCGAAGCATCCAATAAATGCAAGTTGGTTAACATTGTAGGATTAACAATTTAAAGTTTTGGTCTCTTCCGGGGATTCATGCACACATGGGAAAACGGGTGGTCATGCCATGGCGTATATATGTGAATTAACGCGTGTTTATTGAATTATTCAGAGTCTAGTCTACTGTTGATACCAGCCGGTGTGGGAAGAGCCGACTTTTTAATCACATCGGATCGTTTGGAACGCTCCGGCGGAGAGCAAGCGTTCTTTATATCGGGCGTTCAATGTAAATTGTAAGTGATACAAATACCAGGAACTCTCCGACCGGTGATATTAACGTTTCTTCCTCTCTTGTACTCGTCGGACCATATTTTCCATCCCGTCGCGCTCTTTTTACCCGTTTTCACGGAAGAAACATCGCGTTTCTTTATCTTTCTGTTGTATTCCTCGTCTCGAGGTATTCTTTTTCCATTGCCATTTCTTGCCATTGTTTTTGCCTCTATATATTATATACTGAAGTTATATACATTCAACAGAAACTAAATGAAAAGCTATCCCAGTAGATGGCCATCGAAAACACTTGATCATCATGTATGCCAACAAACGGTCGCATAGCTCCGTGAAACTTTCATAAAAGCTAATAGAAAAAAGTTTGATCCACTCTCAAGGGAAATAAATTCGGAGAAATTCAAGATTTATGTACACTGACTCGCACATGTTATATACACTGAACAAATTTCTGGTTGAAAATGTACGAATTAGAATTTTCTGGTTAAATTAGAATTCTAGTTGAGATAACTGGAATTCTGGTTGATATATTATTTGTGATAAAATCTATATTAGAATTTCTATTTTTACCGGAACAATTAATTGTATTAGTCGAAATTCTAGTTCCTCAAATAGAAATTTAGTAGATTTTTAAGAAAATTCTGATTCTATTTCATTATTCACCAGAATTACTATATTTTACTCTAACCAGACCATTTTTCTCACATCAGTACAATATTTGTATATATTGTGTGTGTATGTGTATATGCGTGTGCGTGTGCGTGTGCGTGTGCGTGCGTGCGTGCGTGCATGTGTGTATACGCGTTATATCGTGTTGATCGCAAAGTACTTTTCATTAAATTGCTTCTCTGTAGCATGTTCTGCGAGTTTAGGATATAAAAAAATACACTCCTAGCGTTTGCTGATCGCCTCTTTACTGACAACCATCCTTTGTTTACCTAGAAATTACATAGTCGAAGGGAAAAACGTGGTACTCTTTGCGAACAAAATTCACCTGTGTGTCTCCATCGAGAACAATGGCAAACCGAGTTCGTGCGGAGCATAGTAGCAAAAATTTGTCTTGTTCTGTCGAGAATGTGACAGCGGTTCGCACGTCGCGTCGCGTCGTCGGCACGAGGCAGCCAGAGCGGCGCGCCGTGTACGGAAATGACGATTCGAGCTGATGAGAATCGGTGGGAAAAGCCCGTGCGGCGGTAGGATTCGCTACCGCATCCCTTTCTTCGCGAACGAATGCGAGGAACGCTACGATGTAATTTCCTGTCAGCGCAATCTCGAGCGACACGACAAGCACATATAGCGCGTATTAAATGCGATTTACTGGAAATGGGCGGGAATGCATCGCGTCGCATCGGTTCGGGATAACGAAACGTACGGTTGATTGGTTGTAACAAGTGATTGATGCCATTACCGGTTTCCGTGCACGCTCGTGCGTGTGTGTGTATGTGCTCACGCGTATAAATTATCTGTACACATGGCACACATTGCTTGGACATTAGCGGATTACCGTCCACCACGCGACGTATGTATCTCTTTCGACGAGTAAAGAGGGCAGTGGGAGGTTTGGACGATGGGTATGTTCTCTTAACTTATCATTCTATTAGCATATCGGCTAGCCTCGTTACGAATGACTGCAGTGATAAATCGCTCGTTCCTGCGGCTCCTTTACGTGTTCTTAACAGATGACGGCTAACGGCCATTCAAGTCACGACGCATACAAAGTACCGCACATAGATATGTAGGTTTATACACGAGGGTTGTTCTAGAATAATCATTTCACATCTAGATACTCTTTCAATAATTTGCAATAGAATTCGTGCTAACGGAAATATGCTTTAATAATTTTTATAACCATCTGAAATTAATAAGGTCTAATTGAATTGGCATTTAGAAATGATAACAGATAAAACGATATTTTTAGAGAGAGATTATCGTTTAAGCTATTTTTAGTGTAATTTAAACTTGAAATTGAGTTTCATTATAAATATGTAAATTTACTATTTAAATTTGTGAAAAGAAATGAAAATCGAATTCTTATTAAAAGAAAATCATTAAAATCGAATTAATCAAATAATTTAAATAAAAGTAGATAATTTTAGAACACTTTATATGTAGATAAACGCAGCGTCTGCTATCTGAAGATTGAAGTATTAATATTTCAAGGCGATACTGCTTTGATCAACAGTTTAATCTTGTGGTCGTAAACAACTAGCTCATAAATAATTTTAAACATAAATGTTTCTATTCTTTAATTTCTTTGAAGTATATGTTTATATTCACATATCTCTCTCTCTCTCTCTCTCTCTCTCTCTCTGCATTTAGTGTTATATGCATATTGTGTATATATGTTTTTCATATTAGATGAATGTTGGAATCAGATATTGCAGCACTTATCATTAAGAATGACATGTAAATACAGAGTATACTTATATCTGTAATCTGTATTTACATATCATGTGTGATAGTGTCTCTGTGATTCTCAAATATGTTTAAATATATTTCATTTAATGAAAAATTGCTAAATTATATTTCACAAAACTAACCTTGATGGTTCGAGTAGATACAATCTATTGTATTATTTTCTATTTTCTTTAATCAGAGAGAATTTGCTAAAAAGTGATGTGACAATACTCGATGTGCTTGAGCATTTTCAAGCGTCATTGTCTTTTATAACACTCTTAATTAAACTATAAGCCTTTATAAAAGATGTTTTAATATAGATACAATATCGGGAAGAAAAGGGAAAATGACATAAATGTACAATATAAGAGCGAAATGCTCTCTAACAAACGAGTATTGTATTAAAAATGTTTTCGCTAAAAGTGCCGTGTATTTTGCTTATAAATATCAGAATATTGTTAATCGATATTAAGCAAGTCGTTTTCACAATTCTCTGATACGCAACTGTGTCATAATTCTTCTTGAACGCCTCTCTTTCTGTTATACTTGAGCTCTTTTATGTCATGCATGACGATACGCAGTAAATTTGATACGCGGCTTTGATACGAGTCTTACATATACTTACATTCTCACACGTATTTGTCATCGGCGACAGCAAAAAAACGGATCACGGCGCCGTACTGTCACCGCGGTTTCACGTATCCACGTGCTTGCTAGCAGCGTGATCCATGATCGACCAATTAGGACTTGTTTCCGTTTGGGGTGCGATCCCTTCCATCGCGTCGTGGTGTTAGCATCGGTACCGTCTCGCTCTCTTCTCGCGGCCGTCGTAGAACGTGAGGTACGGATCACATATACGGCTGGACCACTGGGAGAACACGGCTTTATTTCAAGCATCAGAAGCTAACTTGGCAATTCATCGTCCGTCAGAGAAGCGATATTCGAAGACCTCTTACGTACCAGACCAAATTTTCAATATTGGCATTACAGTCGCAACTATTCGTTACTAAGCATTTAGTAACTCTACGGATTAAAATAAGTCTTTCATATCGATCTAATTCTAAATTACGCAATAATGGCCGATAGAATCAAAATTCTTGTGCAAAAGAGAACTTCTCTCAAGTCTCAAATTACCAATTTATCAAATGCTCTCGACAAAAGTAATCTTGATAACACCGCGTTAAGGCTACGGATCACGCGGCTAACACATTTATACAACGCGTATGAAGAATATAATGACGAACTCGCGGTTTTAGATCCGAACGATTCGCATCATGACGAATTTACAAATATTCAGGAAAGATTTTATAACCTCACGAGTAAAATTGAAACTTTTTTAAATACGGCAAACACGTCGACTAGCGGCATATCAAACGACGAAACACAAAGTGACCGAATAGAGAGCAGTGTGAGTACAAAGTCCCGGCGATTAAAATTACCCTTTTTTAGGCACCTTTACCCACTTTTGATGGCAGTTACGAAAACTGGCTGTTATTTAAAAACATTTAGTAACATGGTAGGCTCAAGAACGGATCTATCTGATGTTGACAAATTGCATTATCTCAAAGCAACTTTAGTCGGGGAAGCTGCAAATAAAACAAAGATCTTCGCGATCGACGGAATCAACTATTCTAAGGCTTGGGAATTGCTAGAACGGTCCTACAAAGTCAAGAAAATTTTAATTTCGCTACACCTTTCGTTGATCATAAACGCGGATGCATTAGTAAAGGAAACCTCCACCGGCCTATCTAAACTCGCGAATGATAACACGTTGCGTCGTTGAGTGCCTTGGGGGCACTCAACGTTTTCCGTCACTCCTGAGATAATCGTACACATTTTAGAGAGCAAATTGCCGAAGACTGCGGTAGACAGGTGGGAGGCAACCCTTGGTAGAAACGAGTTCCCCAAGCTCGATCAACTTTATAAATTTTTGTATAAATCCGCCGTGTGTCAAAACGCGAACGAACAAGGACTGCAGATGCAGGTAAAGAGATAGGCGAACCATCGAATAAAAAGAGACATTAAAAAAGATACTCGTCGTTATACGTTGCGTCGTGGTAATGCGAACATTTTCAATGTGATGCGTGATTAAGAAAATATTTGTGATATCAAACAATAAAGACGAAAATACAGTGCAAGTTCATTAATATTGTGTTGTATTGATTTCACACGAACACTTTCTAAGAGTGCAATTTTGCCTCGTTTTAGTATCGCTCACGTTTTTCGTCTTCTTTATTGGCGAGTCGTACATGAATTTGCAAATGCTATTGCAGCTGTGAATACGTACCCTCTCGTTCAAACAACATAGAAAATAGTTTGACATCATATGGGTCCCACAGGAAAATTGCCATTGAAGTACCGTGTTTTGTATTCGCAACAGTAATTGTGAAACAATAGTAAACACAAGCTATTTCGGGAAAATTTATAATCTAATTTATAATCTGAAAGGACATTGTGTAATGTTTAATTTGATGTATTAAGCGTAAGTTTTTTAAAAAGATTTCTATAGCAAATAAATCAAAACCATAAGATACAATTTCAATTTTATATGATATTGAATTTTAATAATATAATAATATATAATTTTAATAATATGATTATCATTGATAATAAAAATAGATATCAATATAATTTTGAGATACAAATAAATATTTTTAAAAGTTTGTTTGCTTCTCTATAATAATTAATTATTCTACAATAACATAAATTGTTTCGTACTCTCTAAATCTGAATCAGTGGATAATCACTGATATCAGTGCCAAGTATGCCACTGGTAATCAGTGAATTAAATGTGAGATCTCTAACCTAGCTAATCTTTATTATGTGATCTAACTAACCTTGTTTTAGTGCTTAAATTCAATGAATATGGTATTGGAAGATTGAAATTAACGTGCAAATATCTATTTTAGTCAAATAATGCTCAAATATTCTTTCTTTTTTAGTTGAACTTCATTGATTATCAGTGCCAAGTATGCCACTGGGTAATTAGTGACTATCCACTGATTCAGATTTAGAGAGTATATTATTTCATTGTAAAAATATCAGATGATATAATGTATATGTATAATTACTGTACTTTCAACAATATATTCGATTCAATAGTATGAATAAGTTATATATAATTTATTGTACACAAATCTGTATAAGCTATATAATACGTATTATAATTCCTAAATTCATTTAATACTTTATGTCACTGGAGAGTTTATATACAACAATGTAGGCATATCTGTATCATTATTTGATGCTGAACTGAAAAAAGAGTTTGGTTATAGTTACCAATGTTGAGTGAAATAATTTTATCCAAATGTCCAGATAATATAACTAAATATAATTTTACTTATATAAATATTTAATAAATATTATCAAACTGTATTACCATCAGTAATACTTACTAAAATTTGTAAAGGTAAAATTGTGTTCGGTTATATTACCTGAACATTTGGTTGGAACTGTTTCGCTCAACGCTTGATGGCTATAACTAGATTCGTTTTTCAGTGTGCACCATTATTTGATATTCAATTTTTGTCGTCAGTGTAACCCGTTATAGTTTAAACTCTAGTTTCAACGACACGATCGATCGCGGATAAGTTCCGCTTCGGTGTACACCATTGCGCAAGACCAGCTCAGACACTCCCGGCACAAAAGTGTAATACGTTTCCCGATATTCTCCGCATCTATGGTTTAGTACACGCGTTTACACCTGTGAATCTTTTCACGGTATTGCGCGCGAGAAGTAGCCCGATAAATTTTTCGCCAAAAATTTCCGCGAGCGCCGGGTATACCAAACGAACCGTAACAATAACGCCACTAACAGCCGGCGTTAGCAATGGCCGATCGTTGGCCGAGCCAATGCGAATTTTACAATTCATACTGTAACCGATAAATATGATGTACATACTCCATACGGTAGAAATCGTAAAATATTACGGCACGATCTGATAATGATAACGAATATTCCCAGGGAACGTTTCCTACTGCAGCCAGCTGCAGTGCGGTCGTGCGAAATTTAGTATCGCAAATAATCGATTAAGAATCGTTCATCAAATCAGCTAGAAGACAGGATATTGAATATCCGATGCTCTCCATATTAAATGAAATGAATAATTCGCACTCCATTCTCTCTCTTTCTTTTTCTTTCCTCTCTTTTTTTCTTTCTTTCACGGTATGAATACTTTTAGAACATGTTTAAGATTGGTAGTTTTAATTTTATCAATTTCGATAAAATGTAATCGTATCTTTCGTATATTGACATATCACAAATATTTCTAAAATTGATTAATTAGGATATCGAGAAACTTTTGGACTTATCACGGAACAAGTCCAAAAATAACGGATTTCTTTTGCTTTTTATTTACCAAAAGACGATAAGTAACGATCATCGTGGCGTTTCAATTTTAGATGCAATGTTATTATATTTCTCATATGAAATATAATTTTTGTGGCGTAGTCGTTGATCACATAGTATGCCAGAAAATTTTCGCTTCTGGCCTAAAGTATTGTTCCCAAACAAATCATAGAGGCATGATAGCAGGAAAGTAGCAATAACCGTTGCCATTTACAACAGTGGTTGTGGCTCGGGCTACTTTATATTCTAGCCGGTCGAGCGTTCAGACAGTTCGTTGCACTTCACGTTACGTGTTCGCGATAGATGCTCGCAGTGATGCATTCGAACGCAACTGTCCTGACAACAATGTATTTGAATAGTCATCCGCGATCGTGAATCTTACACCGTTTCCAGTCAATTGGTGGATATCGATCGATGTACCTACATCCACAATTTTAGGCATTAATAATCATAAACACAAGCGCAAAGGCTGGGGTAATAAATCTCATACGTGGAGGGTGAGTTTAAATGTCTTGCCGGCGGCGAAAGAATGCGTAATGTTTTCTGTAAATAGGATCTCCCTACCGATTTTTCGTCTTTCTGAATGGCATCATACGCCGCGGATTTGTGGATGTTACTATCTTGTCACGCCATAAATTTCGATGTTTCGCCCTTATCTGCCAACTATCGACGTGCACTGAAAGTTTCCTTCGCTTCTCCATCCCCAAAATAGGCGCGATTCTTACGTGTCTTTTTATTCCTCCGAAACTTCGTCATGTATTATCCTATTTTTCCCGCCTGTGTCGTACGAGAGCATCGCGTTCCGATCTCTCTAAAGTCTTAGGAAAAGAACCCCGAAGCTCTTCGAGCGTCTTTTTTTTTACTTTACAAATTCTTCTGCTACTCTGCGATACCTTACTCTGCGATATGCCGAGGGTTTCTTCTCATATGAAAACAGCATCATATTTCCAAGAAAATTTTATTTTAGCAAATACTTGGAATTAATATCCGGTATGGAAATCGTTTGCAAAGTTGTTGACAAGAAATCAATTACCAAATTTTTTTGATAAAGTAAAATATTTTTACCTTAACAATGAGATGTAGAGATGTGTATGTTGGAATTCTATTGAATAAGGCTAAAGCAATTTGAGATCAATCCTTTTTAACAATTGATTAGGTCAAATTTAAACCACCTAACTATTAAATGCAATTAAGATGAGAAGAGCATGTAAGCGGATCGGATAGACATACTTTGGTAAGATAGTAAGCTCGAGTCTCTCACAAAGCCGATTGGGAAGAATCATGTTCGTAATCCTTTAATGTCTCACGTTTTAACTTGGTAATAATAGATATACCTTATCATAAGATAATTTTGTGCTAGGAAAAGATTTATTTTATTGTTAAATAATTATAACGACAAATATATGTATATAAAGAATATATGACATATCGTATTTACAAAATTTCTTTTTATTGAAATTCTATCTTCATAAATTATTATTTTGTATCATATGTATCATCAATTTATTAAAATAGATAATTTAATAAAATGGAATAAGTAATGGCATAATAGACAAACGCATTTTATTAATTATTTTAAACATAAGTTTCGAAAACTGTTTCTTGAATATCTTTATTATTTTTCAATTTTTATGTAATTAACTTGATTGACTTGAAAAATTACATATTGCATAAACAATTTGTTATTACGATGTAAAATATTAAAAATTTTATACTGTAAATGCACAAATCTGAATTATATACTATTCTATGGACTGTGCGCCGATTCGACCGAGACAGATGGTATTAATCGTAGCAATAATCAGTATGTATATAGAAGAACGTCCTTTTCAGGCGACATTAGATAAATAATATTAAATGAAATAGACCGAGAAATGTGTTTAAACATAAATAAGAGAGAAAAATGTCATTTTCAAAGCGAGTCTTGATGCTTGTTGTTAGTAATATTCATATATGAGTATACAAATACAATTATCAATTCTAATAGATTGTGCGCCAATTCGGTTTGCCGAATTTGAAACACAATCATGAATTGACTCTCACAATTAAATTAATTGCTTCTGAATCGGCGTAGTCTATAGAATTGATAATTGTATTTGTATATCCATATATGTGAATATTATTAAGCACCGAGACCGCTTTGACCCGCTTTGACCGAAAATGGCATTCTTTTCTCTTGGTTGTGTTTAAACATTACTCAGTCTATTTCACTTAATACTACTCTATGTTCTTCTATGTATTTGCCTTGTATACACACTTACATCTTTCCTTATCACATAAAATAATAAATGTTCGCGATGGTGCACGGAAATAAATCTTCAGTGCATCATCTTTTCATGAGAATAAATGATCTTTCGTCGCTCGGTACACGTGATATGTGGAAGTGTACAACCGCAACCGTGATGCTCGCAACGGGCTTTGTGTGGCATACGTGGCGCCGGACGTTGCATCTCAAGGCGCATTAAACGGAAACAAGCGAGTTGCATGTAGCTTCCACCAACAGTTAACGTGCTAAACCAGCCCGCAACAACTCTAGACGAGTATACGGTAATCGTGACCGTATAAGTGGCATTGCAGCCCTGTCCTACTTCTTATTGGACGCAAATGAACAATCCGACTTTTTAAACATCGACGAAAACTATTATACAGACCCGTAGTCTACGTCATCATTACGTCGACGAGGTCAATCGTGTCTCATCGTTAAGTCGTGATAGCCGCAAGATACGCGACATATACGCGAGAACGAAAGGCTCCTGTCGCACCTGCACTTGGCACTGGGACAATAGTTCTCGGTTTACGTGCATTGTGAGTACGGGAGCTTTTGTCATTGTGCCAAATGCAGGTATTTAATGCACTTTTTTCGACGATATCAACGAACTGAAGAAAGTATGATCAAATTATAAAGCCAAATAATGTTCGGCAACGTTGTTCGCATTAGTACCTTCGAACCGTGATATTTATTGAATTACAAGTGAAAATTTTATTTTTATGTAACGTTATTTTTATATAACATTAACGTTATTGAATTCACATTATATATCAACAATTGATTTCAACGTAATACATAGTAATGCGAATAAATAATAAAACAGACTATGAAATACTTTAATTGATAAACATTGATTAATAAGGCTTATTACATATATATATATTTAGTATTAAATGCGATTAATTTTTATTTCATTTTAATATTGATTAAAGTAATCGATCTGAAAATATAAATTTTTAAGTTTTTATAAATTCGTGCACAAATGCAACAAACTTTTTTATTATCATTTATTTGTGATTATTACATAAAATGCTTTCATTTTCGTCTAACGAGCGTGCAGTTCATAAATCTCCTGCTACAAATTTATAAGCTAATAAGGAACGACAGGCAGAAAAATGGTTTCAAATAGATTTGAATTCTTGTTCAGCATTAATATCGTACGCGTGACTAGTTTTTGCTTTATTATGCATTCATAAATCATGTTTACACCATATTTTTATCGCCACTATTAGTATAATTCGTAAGAGAGAGAGAGGGAGAGAGAGAAGTGAGAAAAGAAAGATACCAAATTTATGCTGAGAGAAAAGTACTTATTCATAATTGCATAAAATAATTATGGTTAGGAGCTCCATTTTATATGTAGTTATAATGTTAAGAGTAACTATATTTATAGATAATTATTTCAAAATATATATAATTGAACGATTGATCATATACTATAAGGTAATCGGACTCTATATGGCCTAGTACTGTATGCCCTATTCACTGTTTGAGAATAATTACACGGTGAATTTAACAAACAGATAGCACTAGTAAGTCGTGCAGGTTGTCTGTTTGACTCGATTGCGTCAGTTTATTGCTCAATTTGTTCGTTCTGTTATTGTGAAGCAAAATGCAGAACGTAGTCGTGATGTAATCGGAGGTAATTGCTTTCTATAATTACTAAAAGGTGGTTATTAATTTTTGTCGATCATTTTATTACAGCTCTGTATTTATACTTCACAACTGTATTTGGTTTATATTTTCGTTATAATCAAAGAGAGAAAATTCTTTGTAAGGTAAAACCAATATAACCAACCTAAACATACTGAGTGTACTTGCACACATCGATTATAATGTTTTTTTAGTGTTTTTGTTACTCCAGCTATGGATTTTAATTCACCTACTAAATATCGTAAAAATAAATAGACAATTGGATAAGTAAATAAGCAGAGATAGGTCAGTTGTTCGGAAAATAGTTCTTTGTGCATTCTTATATATTAATAAACACGTTAATAAACTTATAACCTTATAAAAGTAACATTGTGGATCACTTTATTTTTCATTTTTCTAATATTTTTTTTTACGAAAAAGAGGTAAACATAGAGGTATATACCCTTGGTTCGTATATACCTTCGGTTCGTATACCCAATATGACCTAAATGCTTTTTCTTACAATCTTCACTGCACCTATGTAAATATTTAATGTTCAAAAATGTTTTATCTTTTGAATCTACCAGTTCTTATTTTGGATTCAGCAAAAAATTAGAAAAAGTCACAAATCTTAGGTAGACCATATAGGATCCGGTTACTTTAATTAAATTATGTTAACTGCAACAACTTTTTTCTCATAATCAGTGCAATGTGTAAGAAACTATTTTTTCTATGTTTTAAACTTATTAAACGTAAAGCAAAGCAATCATCAAATCGATAAAATCAATGAACAGTTCTGACCAACTATTAATTATCTTAACGTACTTTAAGTATGTACTCAGCTGCATAACTATACGTGGTAAATCCACGGTACAACATAATTTAATCGCATAGTGCTACATCTCTTACAATAGGCTTATTTTGTAACGCAGGCCCTCATGAGACTACGGCTTAAAGTCTAGAATTTATGCGAATTCGGATCCTAAAGAGTCGATTTGTTATCTTAAAAAATATTATTTTCAAGTTTGACACAGAATGCTTCTTTGAAACAGAAATAATTTCTTTGTTATGTTTGTAAAGATATTATTTATGTCCTTTCCTACAAAGACTGATCTTAGTTACGTGTGCGAAAGACAGTAATAGTAAGTTAATAAAATGGAAAGAATGATTTTGCTGAAGTGTATCTAAAAATTTAGCTAGATACAGATCTGAACATAATTTTGTTAGACTATTAAAATAATTATGTAAGATACTCAAACTAAGTTGCTAAAATATACAAATTTTTTGTGACATTGTTCATCATACTTAAGTTTTCTAAATAAATATTTTTCTAAATAAATATATTTCCAACGAAATTATTTTCAGATCTATAACTAAATTGTTAGATATTCAGCAAAATCGTTCTTTTTGTGTGAATCCGCTACACATATCGCGAATGCTTTCTCGACAATAACGATATTACAAATCCTCTTATATCAACGTCTTTGCTCGTCAACCGGCTGTCGACCGGTGATCTGTGGCGCAGATTTACGTCGGTGACTAGCGGCGCAAACACGTCTGCACATATATGTTCGCGCAAAGGGACGAGGTCCTTTGTTTAATTCGGTCGCTGCGTAATCAATCGATGACCCGCCAATTACCGGTTTCCGTCTTAATTGGCAAACATGAGCGGAACGAACGAGCGTCCCCGCGCGACGGACGTCCCGATCGCGAATTCACATCACGTTTCCACCACGAGCCACACCACTAGCTAAAACTCGGAGTTCCTTTCTGCGGGAGTTTGTCAAAAAGCTCACGTGATAAAGGACGCCGATCTCGAGATTGCCGCCTCGAGATTTTCGTGCGGCAATAAACTCCCGATCTAGACGACGCCCTTAGGAGCGATATTACTGGCACCTTCGTTTTCGTTTCTGTATTAAATGAAAGCACGTTGCTATTCTGACGGCTACGCCGACATCACATCTTGTATTTTTAGAAATAAGTATTAGGTCAAAAAAATCAGATATTCTGATAAATCTTATAACGAAGCGAAGCAGTGTATTTTGATAAAATAGACTTAATAAGTAATAATTTTATTTTTAACGATTGATTAAAAACTTAAATTCTATCATGTGACTAACAAGGGAAGTTTCACAACTGTTCGGAATAGATTTGATTCTCCATGAAATATGTTGTTAAACACGAAAATTTAAGAGACACGTATTTTTTTATACGTGCGCTAACTCATGTTTAAGGGATGAAACCCCCCTCTGAAAAAAAAAACGGTATTTCTATTTCGAACCGAATACCGTCAGAAGTATAAAAGATAGAAAAAAATTTTTTAAATAAAAGTATCAATTTCTCAAGAGTACTTCAATGTTGTGAAGAAAAAAATTTTTTAATTTTTTTGTTAACAATTGTTAAACAAAATAATTAAAAAAATTTTTTTTCTTCATAACATTTTTGAAGTACTCTTGAAACCATACAACTTTTGTTTACAAAATTTTTTTCCATCTTTTATACTTCCGACGGTATTCGGCTCGAAATAGAAATACCGTTTTTTTTTTCAGAGGGGTGTTTCATCCCTTAAACATGAATTAGCGCACGTATAAAAAAATACGTGTCTTTTTTAGATTTTCGTGTTTAACAACATATTTCATGGAGAATCAAATCGGTTCCGGACAGTTGTGGAACTTCCCTTATTTTAATTAGTGGATAAATTTATTTATTTAACTTTCTTGCTTCTGGAAAACCTTCCGAATACTATTTTTAAACATTGGCATTTTAAATGCCATAGACAACGTTCAGTACGATCCTAACGAATGAATTCTTAAATTAGGGGATTAAGTGCTAGCGGATTAAGTTTCATATCGAATTCACGCCTGGCAGTAATTAAAAGCTATTCATGGAATGGCTACGGAAATCTCATGTAAAGTGGTGGCCGTTTTACTTTACAGCAATAAGAATTAAGGTGCATCCCGTCGATTATCGATTTGCAGATTTTTAATTTAACCACACTCTATTTACATTCACGCAATCTTCAATTCAAATTTAACCATCTGGAAATATATACACGTCTTTCGCATCCGGTGAGAACATATGCGTTTCTCTTCCTCCTTCGTCACTTCATTCTTGCTTTAGATGATAAAACATCGAACGTAGACACAGCCGGGTCATAGACGTAATTTCATAGGTTTATGAGGAACCCTTCTTTCAAACTTAGAACTGCTTTCGCGTGCGACAAATAAGATCGTAATCCTCTCGGTGCATTTTCTGCATTATGATTTCGCAGTGAGATTTACGACGAGAAGACGGTCCTCGTGAGTACGTACAGATATATGCGCGTTTTCGTTTATGTATTCCCGTGTACATACACTTGTGTGCACGCGCATGCACATATGTACATGCATGTGGCTAGCACATAAGATGATACGCTTCGTGCGGATGAATGTAGGACATTTCACATCTCCCTTCTCAACAGAGCGCAAACAAAAAGACTTCAGAAAATTTGCGAAAAGACATGATATCATTATCTGTATGATAATTCGAAAGCGCGCTCTCTGTATCGAATTCTAATCATTCATCCGAAAGCGGACAATTTTTTTGCGCGAACCCTCATTACGTTTGCTCGTTCGGGGAATTCAATTAAGCGCGAAGCGCTACTCCTATAATGAATTTCTCGTGTAATAAATTGAAAAATATGTATATTAGTTTGCCAAACACTTCTGCAGTCGCTAATTATTACTAACTAAGTCGTAAAACGATATTAACAAAACGAAAAGTGTTGTTAGATGCTGCGTTGTTAATCGGGAAAGAATAATGAAATAATGATAATGTTTCGTATATAGTGAGTCACAACGTATAATGGTTGATAACAAAACGAATGTCTATTTGTTTTTCAGTACATTAATTTAATGTATATCGAATGTTTCAGTACATTTACTTAGTATATCGAATGTCTATTTAATTTCAGTACATTTACTTAACACTATTATAAGACGCTTGTATAGGCTATGTTCTGGATCAGTCCTCGACAATGCCTAGGCCTGTATTCTGTAACTCGTTATGAATTCATAACGACAGTTACGCAGTGTTTTTTACTATAATATATAAAATATCTGCGCAATTGTCGTTGTGAGAATTCCGCTGCTTACGTCCTGAGTCGATATTGTGACGTCGCCTAAGAGATGAGACCCTAAGTCGCTATATAAGACCGTCGCGTCGCGGACACGCGATAACGCCTGAACCATCTTGGATCGCGTTAAGCGATAAAAAATGGAAAGCACAAGCAATATAAAGATAGGAATAGAGAATAAGAGATTTCAACCTATCAGAGGTTGCGTTCGGAAAACATTTAACATTGGGTGAACAATAAGGGTAAAACGATACACGGGGGCACTCGGGTGATGTTTTCGAACGCAGCCATTCCGAAAGTATCCATTCTAATCATAGATATCTATACTAGTACGAGATCGCTAACTTCTGAGTTGATTTAATGGCGGCGACAGTATATGTGTCATATATGCGTACGATGTGTGTATGTGTTGCTTATATATGAGCAAAAATTGGAGTGGCCAATTTTTAAGTGGTCATTGAATAAACTCAACCGGATATCCAGCCGTTTACAACGTTTTAATTGTAGAAATTAGCGATCTAGTACTAGTATAGACATCTGTGATTCTAGTATACATGGTTTCTGATAGATTGAAATTTGTTACTTTCTGTTCCTATTGCCTATACTTTTCATTGTGTTTCCCAGTAGGTAGAACACGGAGTCATAATTAAGTCATAATGATATCACAGGACGTCATCATGATGTCATTTGATACCTAAAAATTGACTTATAAGTGACGAATAAGGTCATGATGATGTCCTCATGACTTCTGTGTTCTACTTGGGTTCCAGTTTTAGGCTACGTATTCTAGAGTCCTAGATTTATAAGAGAAGCGCGATTGGTGTTAAGTGTTCTGATCGGTCATTGCAATCACGTGACTTAGTAGCCAATCATGAACTTATTTCTGTGTTAAAAATGGCTACTTAATGGATAATTGGTGGATTTTATAGTCCGTCTTGCAAACGACTCCATTTTTAATACTTTTTCTAATACTTTTTAGTACTTTTGCGATACTGACATAAGTCGATCGCTTCTCTGATAAATCCAGGACTCTAACGTATTCGTAAGTTTGCGACGAGAGTAGAATACTGTGTCACGATAGAGGCTTGAATGAATCTCCTTCTGCTCAGATCTCGATGATCGTACGTATTCGGGACAGTTATAGGCGCGCGGCAAATCGTGCGGCGACAAAGCCGAGGAAAACTTCAGCTCGTGATCTCGAGATTAAGACCGAAATCCCTTTGATATAAAGCCACGGCGTATTCCTCTACTCCTCACATTATTATTGATCGTATTGCACGTGTGAATAAGTACACGTATGTATGTGTGTGTAATTTGTGTGAGCCATCCGCTTATCGTTTAATTTGTGTCGTGCGCGACTTTTGTAAGCTCATCCACGCAACAGGTAATTAATTAATATTCTTTAATTATGTTAACAATTTTTTCAAATATATAATTATTATGTTAAATTGAGTGTTAAAATCAAAACGACATTCTGTATATCGTGTGATATACAGAATTATATCAGTTTACTTGAACACAGTATGGATTTAGTTGACGTCAGATATAATTTTCTATCAAGATATAAAGGAAGAAGTACTATAAAATAATTTTCTACGATTATATTATAAATAATGTTGGTATGATTTTATGAAGTTAATTATTAATAAGGCAATAGAAAATAGAAATAGTGATTTCATTCATTTTTCTAACCGTTCTCGATGAAAAGCGATCACATTATCTATATGAATTTATCGCGACGTGTTTTCCTATTAACGCGATATGTGTCCAAACGCTGAGATAAAACTTTCTACCCGCAAGATAGAATTTTATCTCGTTACAAACGAGAGAGAAGAAGGGAGGGAGCGAGTGAGTCAACGACGGCGACTTCATGCGTTAAATTACGTGTCGCACCAACTCCCAGTGGCAATTTTTCAAAACTACAACATTGTTAGGCAGTTGCCGGTTAGTAACATAATGTATGCGTCAAGGCGCGTTATATCGGTGTGCCGAGGCAGACATCGATGCCTGCCGCAAATTGACCTAAATTGGAAAATAAACGCAATACCGCCCGGATAAACGTTGAAGATGTTCGAGAAGGAAACACTCCGGTCTACGAGGAGCTATTTGCAGCTCGAATAACGCTCAATAGACTAAGGCGGTTTTCTATTGCCGACCTTAAAAGTATCCCCTTTTATGCGTATCCATATGCACTGTTTCGAACAAAAGATTTCTATTGTGCATCTTTCGCGTGCGTCTCGTCCTCCGTCTTAAAAGTTGACGACTTCGGAAAGAGAAACTCGATTCGCGGAACTCTAATGTAGATATTTTTTGTGATCTTCGGAATATTCCTTTAAGTAGAAAGTTTGCGGGTAACCAGTTTCTGTCGTCTAACCGGCGCGCTCTGGTCACCAGAGATAAAAGACTACGGAATTGTGGGGCGAATAGAAAGGAAGTTATCCCGTTTGCGCGTATACGGTCATAAGATGTCATAAAGCTATTCGCAAGATGCTAGAATTACGACCCGTGTCTAAAAAGTTTAAAGTTACATTTAATATGATATATAGTTGCACTTGATGCAAATTAGTCATATTAATACATTTTTTATGCTGCAGTTTGTTTTATGATTTTAGCTTTAATTTAATATAAGATAATTTAATGAAAGGTTGCTAAACGTAAATATATATATAAAATATTTTTAACATTTGTGAGCACAACTTCAAAAATGAATTCGAGACATAAAAAGTTCATATAAATATTTGTTCTTTCTGTGACCTTATTTCCGAGTTACAAACGTTTTTATGTTTCTCTACTTTTCATTACAAACTGAGTTAGTCTAGTTGATTCTATCCAGATATTTACTATCAATTTAAGTTAAGATGTTTACTATTAATTACTGATTGAGTACTGTTAATTACTGATAGAAATGTGTAAAGATGCTAAGTTCAGTTTGTCATGAGAATTAATGAAACACGAAAACTATGTAACTCTATAACTGGGAAACAAAGTTAGATAGTACATATGTTTGTATGGTATATAAACATTTTGTGTTATTATATTTTTTTAATTCATTTCGGAAGTTATGCCTACATTATGAAATATTCTGTACATAAAGAAAACAGTTATGCAAAAATATCGACATAATAGTTGTACATTAAAATTATTTCGAGCTACATAAGTTATGGCATCGTGACTCAAAGAATTTAACGTAAACTTACTATCGCGCGAAATCATCGCTCCATCAAGTCCACTATGTAGGATTGACGCGTAATTGCACGACGGTCGCCTGAGTTAAGGAGAGTAATATGCCTGAAAGCTTGGTGCGCGCGGTAACACACGTAGGAGAAAGCTATTCTAATGACCCCCTATTTGTTCCTCACTTCCCATAACGAGAAACGTAGCGTACGTTGGCCAGTGACAATCGATACCGACAGAACGAGACACTTATCTTCTAATGACTATAACAGCTCTCGATATGTCGACAGCATGTGCAATGCAGCCACCTGGCTCGGAATGGGCGCACCTCACTAGCGATGACATCTACGAGAAGTGCACAAACGTTTTCCGTCGTTCACATATCACTTTGTTCTTTATCGAGGTTGATGTTGCGCGCTGTATTGATAGATAATTACAATTTGTGGCATTTCTTCCGCGGCGACGTGGCGATAATCTTTCTTATATGACTGTAAGGGACTATCTTTCTTACGGTTAGGAATTATTAATGTATTATTTACCTTTAATATTTTTGAAGAAATGAAAATACAATCCAAAATATGAACAAGTCATGTATGTATATTTTAAAAAACAATCTGTAAAATTACAGTAAATTTAATTTTTGATAATCTATCATTCATATCAGAATAGAATTTTGTATGTAATTTTATATGCCACATATATGAAAAATATTTGAAGAATTAAGATATATAAATATATAAAATATACTTATATTAAAATATTCCTTCTTGAAAAGTCCGAGGATAGGTCGTTTAAAGTAGGCTTTACAAAGTAAATAAATTTAAGATAAAATTGAGCTCTCGAGATTAACAATAAAATATATAATCAATGACAGAGGCAATTGAGAACAAAAAATTAAGACGCAGTTATTAAAGCATACGTTAACGATGTATTTCATGGACCTTACAATTATAATATAATGAAATCGGACGTTTCGGCTCAGTTCAAGCCATCCTCAGCGATGTCCAAATACTCCATTAAAAATTATTAAAAATAAGATCCAAGAATGCAGCTAAGGGAGCATCTTCAATTTTAAACTTGAGAAGCATCATTATCAATTAGTTAAATAGCTAACTGAGTACCGTTGCAAATCATGATCCAAATATCAAAAAGTTTAGAAACGCATGAATACAGATAAATCGTTAAGAGGACCCCACATTGATATTTTGCACGATTCGGTCCTCTTAACGATCGATTTATCTCTATTCATGCGTTTCTAAACTTTTTGATATTTGGATCATGATTTGCAGCGGTGCTCAGTTAACTATTCAACTAATTGATAATGATGCACGGAAAAAAAAGTAGCTGTCGTAACTAAAAATTGCATGTGATAACTAAATGGCAGATGTAAAATATGGACAGCTAAAGTATAGGTATTATAGCTAATGTCTTAGCTGTGATATCTATATTATAACAGCAAACCATTTCACTGTAATTTATAAATTTATAGTTACGACAGCAAATATAACAAACTAAGATTAGCGGCAGAGAAAATCTTTTTTTCTGTGTGTTTCTCAAGTTTGAAATTGAAGAGGCTCCCTTAACTGCATTCTTGGATCTTATTTTTAATAATTTTTAATGATATTTGGACATCGCTGAGGATTGCTCGAACTGAGCTGAAACGTCCAATTTCATCATATTAGTTGTAAAGTCTATGAAATACGTTGTTAATGTATAACGCTTTAATAACTGCGTCTTAATTTTGCTCTCAATCGCCTCTCAATGTTATTGTTTATATATTTTATTGTTTACAAAGTAAGTTGTAGATTTTTTAGAATAATAATTTCTAAACGATTTATTTTGTGCCATATACTGTTATGTACTGTGCTATGCAACTTTAGTGTTATGAAGTGCAATATAGCTATATTGTTACCAAATACTAAGTTTACTATACGTTGTTTCACGAACTATACAATATATTTATGTTATTATTGAAGTAATTAGTAATATGCATAGTGATTAACGATAACTGTTACATTTTCCATGATTGCCTGCAGTAAAGCTGATTATTTATGGTTATTATATGCAAATAATCATTATTGAGTCTAATACTTGATATATTCAGCATTATTCGATATATAATAATTGCTGTTATAAGTAATTATTGAGAAATCTGTTTATTATTAGATTTTTACCTTACCAGAAGAAAGATATAAATAGTAAAACACACACAATATACAAATTTCAGTTTTTAGTTATATAAATATATAATAATCAATATGCAATTACACATATAAATTGATTAAGAAAACATTTATCATAATTTTATAATATAATTCTGTAATAATGATATGACAATTCTAATGACAATTGCCTAATTTATATAATACAGTTATATCCCATCAGTTCTGTATAAATCTTTCATAAACGTATGATAATGGCTTTTTAATCCTAGCACAGTATCACTGATTTAGAATTACTTGAGGCATTTATAAATGCGAGCAAAACAGTTAAAAGGTCAAAAATTATGGTAAATGATAGCATTAAATAAAATATTGCTTTCAATATTTACATATTTCATTATTTTATAGAAGATATATTAGGTGCGCAACTAAGTTCTCGCTGTTATTTTGATGAAAATGCAACTTGATTGTGAAAAAATGGTTACAAATGAATCATTGAAAGTATTGCCCATCGCTAGCTACTACTTTTTCCCATCTTTCTGGCAGAGCCAGAATACCGTTACGGTAAAACTGTTCATCTTTTGAGACTATCCACGAATCAAGCCATTTTTTGATGTCTTCATATGAGTCGAACTGCTGGTCAGCCAGACCATGTGCCATTGAACGGAACAAGTGATAATCGGACGGCGCAATATCTGGAGAATATGGCGGGTGGGGTAGGACTTCCCATTTCAGCGTTTGCAGATAGGTTTTAACGGGTTTTGCAACGTGAGGCCGAGCGTTGTCATGCTGTAGAATCACT
>NW_017257184.1:1233285-1237697 GCF_001594055.1 Mycetomoellerius zeteki
CTCGGCTCAATCGCATCAATTGAAGTCGATACCGTTCCCCAGTGATGGTTTCGTTCGGTTTCAACAGCTCATAATAAATAACACCGACCTGGTCCCACCCTTCACGCGGACGGTCGTCAACATCGAAATCACCGTCTTTGAAGCGACGGAACCAATCTCGGCACGTTGTTTCACTTAGAGCAGCATCTCCGTAAACTTTTTGGAGCTCTCGATGCGCTTCAGCCGCCGTTTTCTTCGAATGAAAGAAGAAAATCAATACTTCCCGCATATGACGATTATTTGGCACAAAATCAGACATTTTCACACAACCAAAAGAATATAACGTCAAAACAAAATCACTAATGTGTCGAAGCGGTTTGTTTACCATATGTCTAAGCTTGGTTCATGACGTTTAGATTATGTCAGAATCGACCAGCACTTACTGCTGGAACCATCTATTGACAAACAGCGGGAACTTAGTTGCGCACCTAATATATATATAGGTAATAATATGAGTTCACATACACACACATACATACGCACGCGCACAGATACTATATACATATATGCATATATCTGTAATTATATTTCGTTTTATTTATGTTATATTATATATAGTGTACCAAGTGTGTGTATGTTAAAATTAGAAATTGTACATATCTACATAATTACGTTTAGCTTTATTTAGATTTTATTACCTAAATACTCGTATATCTTTAAATAGCATTTGTAGTCAGTAGTTAGCTAAACGGATACAATATTAATAAAATAATAGATATTATAAATATTTCATATTTTATCAAAGCAATAAGCTTTTGAAAATTAATGCAATTAAATGTTATTAAGCGAACAATGACATTATTTAGAGTAAAATTTAAAAATCGTGAAAAGTGATTTTATTCTCAATTTTCTTCATTTCTCTCTTAAATTGTTAGAAATAAAGCTCTATAACGACGGGACTTTGGTCAACAGTTCGATCGTAAAAACGAATGGATTTCGAGTATCTCAGTGACCTGCGTCTTTCTACCTTGCTTCCTTCCAAGTATCTATCTTTACCTTGGCTGGCATTGGTCCGACACCATCACACTTTGCTCCACTTTTAGCCCAGCGACGTATTACAGCGACACCACTTCCGTAAATTGAAGAAGCCCCAAACCCGTTCCGCAAGCGGGATGCCAAGCTACCATGACATATCGATACCAATTTCTAACAAGCTAAAAATCCACTACCAGCGTTCAAGTCTTGTTTCTTCGTAAGAGAACAGATTTACGAAGGACTCACATATTTTGAAACAAAGCTGCGTACTCGAGCAACAGATCATTTTTCTCTGCTAAACTTTATATTTTTAAAGTAAACTATATTGATTAGCTTTTTTTTTAATTTCGTTGACCTGCGCGAAGTTTCCATTCAATTAATACCTCTCCAGTCGAAGTCTCTCCTGTTCATACTATCTGATATCGATAGTTTCGGTAAGTTCGCGGAGAAGAAATCCTGAATGAGACTCGCACGTGATATTCCGATCGCGACTTTAAATTGATACGTTTCCCAAAGATTTCGCGAAGTCGACGGAATCCAATTTTAGCCGAGTTTTCAGAACTCGTTCCCGATGGGAGTCAATGAGGAATTTTCACTATCACCGCTCAGCACGGATCTACTCGACGGATCAATCGTACTCGACGGAAGCTCCGGCCAGTTATATGCATTCAGGAAGTTCTCGAGGAGAGAAACGAGCGCATTGCATTTACGCAGCTTTCACGTGTACGTCGGCGAATGCGAGTACCGACATGACAGGCATTGTCTTCTTCTAAAACGACCGCCGACGATTATTGCCATTATCGAGCTTTCATGGTTATGGATCTCTGACGTGTTTGCTGCGCGCTCGGCACTATTCATTGATATTAGACTTAAAAGGTTTTATACCTCGCTACATATCGAGCCGTTCTAGTTAATTATTTACATTAGGCATTAATAGGATGACGTTGTAGCAAAAGTTTGACATATTGACAGACAACAAAATATCGAACAACAATTTGTTTGAAATTATTATTAGTAATTATAAGATACGCTGTAAGACTGCAACACAACATCGTACATCGTACAAAACAACGCATGTGCCAGGATTAACTTTATTATCTTTTTCTTTACTATTTATTATTTAATTTTAATTTATATTTTCATACTGATTTTTATTAACCATTTATCATTGTATAATTACATATTTAATACTCTAATTAACGAAGAGAACATTATCGAGAGAATATTACAACGTTCTTGCTCTGAAACATTTATTACATATGGCGACACCCTCGATGTAGTCTTATCTTCTGCATATTATCTATTCTCCGACCGTTATTCGGCCCTTGTAAATCCCCATACTGTCTGTTTTTGTTACAAGCCGTCGTGTCGCGGATCGTAACACAGTGCCCATTGCTCCGTTTTGTGCAATGTCATTTCGTTGCACGACCGCCATCTCTGAACAATCCTGTATATGCATGCATCCATATAGATGATTGTTGCGCTCTCTCTCTCTCTATCTATCTATCCATCTGTAGCCAGCTATCTCTCTGTTCATCTATCTTCCTCTCTTTGATTTCGTTCGGCGTGCTTGTGTATCAATGTCTGTTCGCTACAGCATTAACAACAGAACGGCAGGTGCTCATCGCTCGTAAAACGAGAGAACGTGGTTCTCTCTAACTAAACGCATACATCTGGCTAAGTAGGCCCTGGGCTTCGGAAGCACTCATATACTCGAAATTGCGCGTAGGTACTATACTGGACTAATAGCGATGAGGGCGCAGATACGTGAATGACGGATTAATGGAGCGAACCGATTTTCAGCGCGGTCTCTCCCGATTTTGATCATCTGATGGTCGAGCTAAAGTTACTCTTTTGTTGAGTATAAGTGGCTAGTGACGGGAAATTATAAAGATGAAAGTGATACAATATCGATTTGAATTAGTTCGAATTAAATTTAGTTCTTCTGTTTAAACATTCTCGCGGAATATATTCATAAAAGAAAATTTACTATATTGATGAAGCTTTGTATGCTTGATTAAAATAATTGGTTTTGTATTTTTAATGGAAAAATACGAATATAAGTTATAATTCATTAATATATCTTTTTCAAATCATAGACAGTATTGTCATAATGAATTTGTTAATAAATATTTCATCGTTAAAAATTATACCATCAAAAATTATGGACTATTTTACATTTTCTTTTATGAATCCTAGGCGTACGAATATGTACAACTTGAACTATAAACAATAAAAATATTTAAATATTGAATGGTACGTATGCTGCAATATAATAGGAAAATATTGAAAAGAGTCTCAGTAATTATAAAAGAACGTTCTATAATTATTAAATACATTTAATTATACGCTTATACTAATATACCGATAATTCTGTATAATTGTATGATACAACATGGTCCTTTTCAGTTCGCTATTCAGACGAAATTGAAAGCGGAGTATTCTAGTCACGTACTTTTTAAGGCAAAAGTAAGACAAATAAGACAAGGCGAGCCGCATTTACTTGATGATTATTGTGACTATCTAAAACAATTTTGCTTGCACGTACCGTGGTCGAATTACAATATTCTGGAAATTTATGTACCATTTATACACATGGTATTTTTTACGGTAAAAGATACCTTTATACATTTTATATATATTTTTCTCTTTGAAATTTTGTCAAATAGAAGCATTCTATAATGCAAATAATTGTTATGTGAATAAAGTATCTTTTGTTATAAGAATTTATTACTTTAATAATTTTTTGTAACATTGCGATTTTCTTTCTAAATTTTAAAACTTCTAAAATCCTGTTATATGCAGCCAAATATATTATTATACATTATAAAATATTTCTTCTTACTCTACACTTTTAACAGAATTTTAGCTAAATGAAAAAGTGTATGTAGTCTTCATACGTTTATAACAAATTATATTTTCTTCTTACACTTCGCGGAGAGAGAGAGAGAGAAAACAAGATTTTTTTATATTTCAAGTTGCTTAAGAATATAATGATTTTATTAGAGTATTTTCTTCTTTACAACTCACGTTTGAGTCTCTTTTAATCCGATCAATACTCGAATATGGTAACTTTATCGACTAAATAGGAACGATGACAATCGATTTTTTTCTTCTGGTAAAAAGATAAAAGATTTTCTTTTTATTCACGATGTAAGGAGATATATGGAAGCATAAATGATGTATATATTCATTCTAGACTTGCAGGCACTCCTATATCGTCTTCGTTTCTGCTTTTTGCTAAAATGAATAAATTTAATGGACGATCGACCATCTAAGCAACTATCTAGCTATTTGTAAGGACTGATTTTCAGCGGAGTCACTTCGCTTTCTTATAACTTGGAAATGTGTGTGGAGGCTTCTTCCTCTCTAGTCACGTATCGCAAAGGGAAAAAGGG
>NW_017257184.1:1237740-1262289 GCF_001594055.1 Mycetomoellerius zeteki
CTCAAATCTTTTCGACGAATTGCAACCGGACCCGGTAATCACTTGTCCTAGACGCAGCTGATCCTGAAATTGGTTTTTTATGGCCGATGTCGTTCATCATCTCGAGTAGTGACCGAGAGGGAAGGGTACGTGTCTGGCGCGCCTACCCCGTTCGTTGAGGGAGGGCCTGGCTTGAGAAATGTTACTTTTCCAAGTTAGGAATAGCTCGTTTTTGTTCCGTATATCATTGGGAAAGTTTTGTCGAGTCGCGAAATTATATCCTATCATATCGTCGTTAGTGAAAACGTTATGAACCACATAATTCCAGGGTTAATAAGAGTAATAGAGCATAAATTGTTAAATTATATATACATATAAATGATGTGGACAAATGTTTTATCTATGTTATGTGCAACCTACACAGCGAAAATATCTTTATGCATAAAATGTTAATAACAAGTTTATAAATGTGAAAAAATTAAAATACCTGTGAATAATAATAGCAGTGTAAAAAATTTATATTGTACGATAGAGTGTTGGGAAATACAGCAATGTAATGTATAATACAGTAATGTACAATACTTTTTAAATCCATATTTTCTGCCAAAATTATATTCCAAATTTATGAGAGATACTGCAGATATGAAACATGTTAATATGGTTTAAAATTGATTATACATTTATTTATTTATTATGACATTCTACTTATGAAATATTATTAATTAATTACAACGTATGAGAGAGATTTTCAAAATTAAAGCCAATTTAATTAAATAATTACATAAAATTATTTGAGTAGAGAGATTATTAGTACCGAATTTTGTATACTAAAAACATACCACAATTTTGCTGTTGTACGCGATGCAGTTGCAAGATTAACTATTCTAAACGTTGCCGTGTTTCCGCTCTTTAAAACTTCGCTTCCTTTGTTAGAAACTAAGAAAATGACTTTCGTGGAGAGTACAAAATGAAGGTCGAGGTACTGAGCAGCTGACTTTTCTTTTTCGTGGCATTAATTTCGAATTGACACTACACGTTGCTGTAGGCGACACACCAGCTATTGCGATTGCCCTCTTTTTTTTCCCCTCAATCTTCATGAAAAACTTTCTGTGAGCTATGTTTTAACCACGAAGGGGGAGAGGTAATCAAAACTCGTATGAGAAAGCTAAATGGAAAGTGCACGCCGTCGTGCACTTACGATAGGCCAAATTGCGTGTCTCTCTCACGCCGCCCTCATCCTATCCCGACAAGCTGTCTTCTCGTGAGATCGTCCTACCACTGGGTGACAGAGGGTAATGTATCGTGTGCCCTAAGGGCACAAGACGACCGACGACAGATTGCGTAGTCTACGGATGCTGGCGTGTTATTCAAGACATCTTTTCATATGAAATCGAGAAAAAAGTATTTGATGCACGGAGATTGAAATTATTCGCTTGCCTCAACTCTTATCGAGGCATCACTCGTGTTTATTATTAGCTTTGCATCGAAGTCAAAATGACATCTGATTAAATTGCATAAATTGTGAGACGATGGCAAATATTTTTATTTCTTGAAAAATCCACGTTTATATTGATATTTATAATCAAGATTTAATAAAAGTTGGACATAACAAAAGAACTTTATCTATTTTATGTAAGGTAAATTTGGACATACAGTCGTGTACGTCAAAGTATAGAGTATAATTAAATAAGAAATAAGATCCGACCGTGTAAATGTACAACATACATACGACAGAGAGCGCCAAAAATCGGTCAAAGTTAAATGTTATGAATACAATATATATTCTTAATTTAAATTTTAATTATCTCAGATGTGACTGTATACCGAAACATTCGGACATTAACCACAATCGATCTGAGATCTAATAATAAAAATATGATGAAGAGCTGAGACATTCGGACATTTCTATATGAAATGATCCCCCCTAAATTAATTCTGTAAAGAACTTATTGCGAAAAATATTACCTCAGCCAGGATGTAGTATAATTAAAACATAGATTAAAACTATATAAGTGCCAACAGCTATATAAAATAGCTGCAAATCAGTATTAATTAGAATCTCATCAATGTGATATGTGAGATACATTAATTTTGCTATTTATGCTTGCTTTTGATCGACTGATAGTCGATCTTTTATTATATGGTTAAAAATATTTTTAGACCCTTTTTTTATCCATCCCCTCGATTTATTTCTATGTCTAGGACACCACCTCGTAGTGACGGTACAGTGCACATATAAAAATGATGCCCGACTGTAAATGGCTGTGTTCACTTTATGACATTCATTTGATATCTAGACTGTTTAAATATATCTTATTGAGAACAGAATATCTTCTGAGGAGGATAATAATGACATATTTCTCTCAACTTCAGTAGCTTTGGTAATGGATTACCAAAGTACAGCGACATCTTAAAAAGATTATAACTGCTTTCGACAGAGGTTTTAGTATCTAAAACTATTTAATTTTTAATATTTCTTGTATTATCTATAAAATAGTATACAATTGATAACTGTACTTACGCGGTTAGCCTAAAATGGGCGAAATACTTTATAAAAGAATTTTAATGCTTTGACGCTTTTTGAATTATTTTTAATTTCATAATCTAATCTTGAGTTTTCCGTATAATCAAGATGTGGCAAAGCTTTAATCTTATTTTATTTTTGTATTAGTTCTATCAGTTGCTGGGGAAAACCTTTTTTTTTATTAAATAAATCAGTTTGTCTCTTTTTTTAAAGCTGAATTGTAGCAAAACCAATATTAAGAGTATGAAGATCATATTAAGTTTTTACTGTGCAACTAAGCTTGTCGTATGAATATCTTATAACTAAGCTCACAAAAAGTTCTCGTTATAAACTTTGGACTTACAAGCCGCACAAAGATCTTATCTTATTCATAGTCAAAGCTGAATATGAGCTTGAGAATATAATTCATAAAGTTTTATATTTTTGTAAATTTTGTTCTAATCACTATTAAATTTACTGCTTCAATAAAACGTATAAAAATGAAGAAAGCTATAAAGCTTATATTCATCCTAAGATAGCACTTACATTTTATGAAAGTAAATATGCCTATCTTATTTTAGAACACGTTTGGGGAAAGAAAATATCTTGAAGTGAGTATTATGCTTTTGTTACGGCAAGTTTGTTTTGAAATTTTCTTTTAATGTTACAGTTTTAATTATGAATACCTTGCTGAAGGATGAAATGTTCTATGTATTTGTCTGTCTCGGTATTTCATTCTTATTAATTACTATAAATATTGAATAGCCAACTTTTTCTTTTTCTCTCTACCTTTGATCGCCATCTTTATTTGCACATGTACCGTGAAAATATCAACTTAATGTCTAATGTTAATTATGATTCTGATTTATGAGCAACTGTCGGTTGCTTAATACATCATATTTATATGAGTAATTAACAGAGCTCAAATGTATAAACTTTTTCTCAGGCAATATTAATGATACACCCGCTCTTAATCATGTTTGCGTCAAAAGTGACATATCTTCGTGTTCATGACATCGCGTGATTAAGCGAATCTTTAAAGTTATATGCAATTTTCACAACTTGCAACAACAAACAATGGACAACAGTTTGACCAGTTAATAGATATACATCTGGTTTGACTAAAAAAAGTGTTAGATGATAGGTCTTTTTTATGTAAAATGTCAAAATATTTTTTTTAAATGTCAGCAATAACCACGATATTTTGCGAACATGACATACAAATCTGTCACACGGTACCAAAGCCACGGGAATTATAATCTATCAAAATAAAAGATAAAAATTATTTTAGATTTAGTTCACTATTTTTATTTGACAAGTAAATGTTTTGCAAACGAACATGGTACAATAATAAAATAAAATAAGATACTTTCTTCGATATTTTTGTATAAATCGTATTCTAAAATTCATCGAAAAAAGTTTATATATATATATATTTCAAATATTAAAACTTATAATAAAAAATTCTTCTAATTTTTAAAATATCGTGCTTATTTATCAGATTACACATACTCTTTTGACGTATTTTTATAATACGATTTGCGTTTCATAATATATATCGCGTTTCCAAGGAAATGAGTTAAAGATTTTGATTTTTATAATTTATCTTATTATTTTTACAAAATTTTATTACCACTTTCATTTATATACCACTTTCATTTTGTTACCTTGTCTGTGCGTTACGTAATAGTGGGACTAACATACAATTAGGTCACTTTCCAATTACTAGCAGGTCGAATCCACGGAGGAAAAAAAGATACTATATTAGCCGAGCAGAGTTTCGGTGTTAGATCTTCTTTCTAGCGCAATGCCAGGCTTCACCCCTTCCGAGCCTGTGAATTGCTTCTGCGTGGTTACGCGTTTTTTTAATCTGCGATAGCAACGCCTGTTTTGCACAGCTATGTGCGTATGATGATGAATGTGGAGAATGCTACAATATCATAATCAGATTCACATATGTATGCAAGGAATACAAATTGCTGCCGGAAATGTAACCGCACAAAGCAATTGCAAATATGTAAATGAAAAATCTGAATGAAAAATCTGAGTAAAAAATTTGTATACTCTCTAAATCTCGTGGAATGAAATCTTACTCGAAGAGACTGAAAATTGAGCCAGTCTTGAAAAAAGAGTGTACGAGAGTGCGAGAGAATAATACAGCCACTCTTGTTCAAGAGTAGCAGATTTTCACTCTTTTTAAAGTGAGATTTTAGAATGAGATTTACTCCGAAGAAGTGAAATATCAATCCCTTTTTTGAAATGAGGTTCCATCTATCCTGTATATTTATTTCAAAATAATCAGTTCTTTTAAAGTGCAAAAGTATAACTGATCGATCAAGTAATAGATTTTATCAGAGTGCTTTCTCATCCAAAACGCTCGTTTTCGAGACTTTATTTTTTTTCTTACTTGTTTTTCCACGAAAAATCGTTTCGCGAGCGAAGTTGCACCGCCATTTTGACCGCAGCCGGTACATACATTTTACAAGATGGAAGCTACTACAGAAGTAAGTGGCATTCCGTGTTTCAAATGACTCGCCGCTATGCCTGGCAAAGACATACAACCCAAGCGGTCCGCACCTTCATTCATCTCCGTTCAAGAACCCGCCAATCCGCCACGGCCGGTGCGGCAACGACGCAATCCTTTAATCCGACCGTAAGACCTTTTCTGTATTCCCATATGAAACTAACCTGTGGTATGTTGAAACTTCCACTTTGTCGCTCGGCGAATAATATCCAACTAACGTACTCCTCAAGACCCGTTTCTTAGCGTATACTTTGAGCACAAGACGCCGGTAAGGGGATCAGGTTTTTATTCAAGTTTGCAAATCGCAAAACGTGTAAATCTTATTTCTCAAAGCGTGTCGCTTGATGGAAAAAGAGTCTGGTTGCATTAATTGCAATTTTGATTGAAAATAGACAAATCACAATTTTCTGTTTGAAGCAAAAAAGAATTCTCTTCTATTATAATTCTAATTTTATAACTAGAATTCTGACTGATATAATCAGAATCTTCTAGTTTATTCATTTTCAACCATGAAATTTTTCTCAGTGTAACTATTTGTTTCGCCTAAGTCGCTTAATAACGAAATAGATACATATATTTGAAGGCAAACATATTGCCAAACGTAATATGTTTAACTACATAGTGACATGGAATAAATTCTTTCTCTAGAGAGTTACTATCTTATATTCCTAGTAATTAAATTCTGTTTTTGCATTAATTTTCTTTTTTCCTCTTGATTTATCGGAACATAAATATCGTGTATACATAATATGCACGAATAGATACCCGAGTACAAATATTTGCAAGATACACGTTCGTACTATCTTCCTTATATCTACCTTTTTTACATCTACTTTTTCTCTCTTGATTTATTGAAGTACAAATATCATACCTATACTATGCCGCGCGAATAGATATCAATACAAATACACTCACACTTGGAAGAATTAAGACACACTCGTACTATCTTCCTGATTGATTTCAATTTCGTGTGCACCACCTACGTGCCGCATTGTACGCCGCGGAAAATAATTCTGAACAATTCGAACGTTCGAGTTACGATCGGTTTCGGCAAGTTCGCGCCGTAGTTCGCGGTCCGTAGAGAAAGTTCGTTCCGGTACGCCCAGTGTGCACGTGTTTCTCGTATTGGCGGTAGACTTGCTAGAGTATTGTTACAGGTATATGCGGATCAATGATAAATCGTGACAGAACGATACGTGCCATCGTAGCGGGATGGTACATACGGCCAACCATGTTGGATAAAGTTATCAAAAGCAACGAGCGGAGAACGGCCGCCTGACCGGACGAAGCAAAAAAACGAGAAGCCACCAGTTATTGCGAAGGGTCTCTGTCGAGCAATTCCATCTCAGAGAGCAATCCGCCTCGCATCGAGAGACGCTCCTTCCACAATATCTTTTTTCCTGCCTGTCCTTTTTTTTTCTTTTGCTTTTAGACCGCAGCGTCGCCGAGTGTAAGGATATCGTATATATAGTATACGATCGAATATCTTTCCCATGGGATCTTGTCATTAATTCAGGTTCGGTCGCTATTTTTATTGATCAGAAGTGTTCTCTATGCTAACGAAGAATAGAAAAATTTTGTATTTGCACAATCGCGAAAATTTGCACGCAGTATCGAGGGAAATGTAGAAAATTCCATACTACTTTCATACGGCTTATGTGTTTATCTCAATAGATTAAACCGTTCAGAGATTAGAGTTAATGTATTGCAATCCATAAATATTATGTCCTGTAAATTGATGAAATCAAGGAATAAATATCTCCTGACTCGATGTAGAAACTTCAAAATATTTTCGGAGATGTTTAATAAAAATTATGATTAAATTTTCTGTAAATATAGTTAGCAGACGGAGTCAAGTTGATTAAATAGTTATTGTCTAAATTAAGGAATTTAATTTAAAAATAATTTTAGATTTATATAATATAATCTAATTGTATGTTACCAATATTGGATTATTTGGAGGAAAGAGTAAAAACCATATTGATTTTTAAATTATATTAAGATAAATTATATTTATGGTACAATTTTGAAGATAGTACAAAATTATTTATCCTTATTTTTTTTAGATGAAGAAGTATGTTTGTTCTAAAAGTAAGAAAACACATTAACAGTAGTTAGCTACATATTTAAAATTGTGCGTTATTAAGAAAAAGTTAATTTAATTTACGATCCCACGCTGGTGATAATACTAATAAATATTCTACTTAAGCAACGTATGGAAATATGCGAGGCTATTAAATACGCCATTTTCATTATACTTGCTCATTATTGCGGTCACGGGAGTGGTCGCGCTAGAAAGTGCAAAATATTCTCTCTCTCTCGTTAAGAATAATCCTTCTTCTCTGCCGAGGAAGGGGCAGAAAAAGGAAGGGACAGAATAGTAGGATAGGAAGACCGCGGGAGAGCTTGTCCTGATAAAGTATTATCATTCCGCAAGTTTCCATGCAGGCTCCGTAATGAAATATTCAGCTCTTCGTAATCCCTATTCTACTTCCTGCTATGGTATTCTCTCCGACCTATTCTGGGGTGGATATACTTACCGCATCCCGCTGCATCGAAAGTCCACCACGAAGAAACTCGATGCTCCTCTCACGAATGTACTATAGAAATTATCAATATCTCGTGCTAAATTATTTACATGTTTAACCTATAAAATTATTGGTAAATTTCAAATAAGGCCTTTTCAATATTCTGTTTTTACGTCGCTGTTTACCTATTTATCTGTTATCTGTTTAATTATCTTTAAATAAGTGCTTTTATATATTAAAGTAATTAAATTGTTTTATTTGAAATATAAAATACAAAAACATGCCATTTCTGAAAAAGATATAAATGCCACTTTTTCAAGAGAGATAGTATTATCTATTAAATTATTTTCTTTTATTCACATATTTAAAAAATTTTTTTATCATCACATATAGAGTGGAATTTTTAATAAAAACAAACGTTTTTTGTATAAACTTTCGCTTAATGTGTTTAATAATTTAACTATAAACATCCTTTTTAATTAAAATTTGAGTTAAAATTTATAAAATTCAATTGCAGTATAATATTTTATTATCTAATTAGATATTGACATGTATAAAAAATCATTTACTCTTTATTGTGTTAAATTTCACATGAACTTTATTTAGTTAAATTTATTACTTTGCGAAAAAAATTATATAATAATCAATTTGTGTAAAAATGTTAATTCAATCTTGCCATTTATATTCAACTTTCTCAAACTTAGTGAATATTTTTAGATGTGTTTAATCGCTTATATATATATATGTATATAATTCTATATTTAATTTTCTTTGACAAGAAACTAATTTGTCAAATTTGGTAAAAATATTTACGAAAGGGTACATGCAAGAATAAAGAACATGCGGTTAACATAGCTTGAAATAATTCGTGTTTTGTATTGCGGATCTTTACGGATTAATTTATAGCGCAATTTCAACCGTAGGAGGTATACTGAAAAATGTTTAAACATTCATTGTACCCCAAGTTCTAATCCACCACTCGCGATCTCTACTTTACTCAGTGTTGGCTGATCGCCAACTTCCGATGTGTATGCTCGTTCTTTTTCGTAACCTTAATAAATCGTAGAAGTTCGTGAGAAGAAAATTTACCGCGGCCTATTAAAAGGTTAAAGTAATTTTGATTTTCGGAAATCTAGTTGCTATACGGTGTGATGTTCTCCTAAATGATTTCTTCTATTTTAAAGAAGTAATCACGATTTTTTTTTATAACACAGATTTCTCTTGAAACGACACTGTTATATAATATGGGTATCGAGTGAATTAGTTATCGATGTAATTTCCACTATTTGTTTTATGCAGAACATTTTTTTAAATTTGCACAAGCGTATTGATAGAATTCTAAAATTTTATGTTGAAGATTTGAATTTTTCTGTAGATTTAAGATACATATTTTATCCTTATACATTATAACACAGGGCATAGCGGAGTAAGCATAGCGGAAAAACCACTTTTCTTATTTCACTTTTTCCCTCCATAACTCCCACCATAAATGCAATTTCAAGGCTAATTTTGGGGGAAGTTTTATATCTCAAGGATGCCAACTAATGATACTAATTTGAGCTCTATTATTTGAGAACATATTTCACATGCTTATTTCGCTATGTCCTTTATATCACTTGTTTCTAAGTAATCATAAAACATTTAATACTGAAGATTCAAATGTTTTGAAAACTTTTACAGAAATTCAATTTAACATTAGTTAATTTAATGCAGAAAGTTACTTATTAAGAGTACTGAACAACAGTGTTTTTAATACTCAAAGTAGATAATTAATCACTACCTTAAAGTATTACATTTTTGTAAGGCAAGAAAATTTATAAACACATCATGATTTTAAGACGTAAAATACAAATTTTAGAAAACTTTTTATAAATTTTATTAATCTTTAACTGTCAATATAATATTCAATATATCTTTAAAATCATATGCTTCAAAAACATTTCCGTGCAGTCAATTAAATAGTTTGACATGAAATCTTGATGAACAGTCGGAAATAAAATCCAATTTGTTCTATTAATCGTAGTTAAATGAACGACCGATTAAATTTCGTTTAGACGACGGGCAACGCTATTGAGTTTAATATAACGTAATGTTTAACGTAAACATAACGTACATACAATGGACGATCGAAATTGTAAAACATGTATACGTTATTAAACTTAATACGGCCTTAACGAATTATTATTGAAATTTAAAATAGCATTAAAGAAAGAATTAACAGAGCTTTCGTTAAAATTTAATACAATAAGTGCCAAAAGATCTCAAAATATTTAGTACCAATCACTGTCGTACCGTTAATGCTTAATTGTTTCCGTTATCTCGTAACTTTGACTTGTAACTTCCTCCTATATAAACAAACACGAAAAGCAACTGAAATCGTGCGAAACTAACATCGACGAGAAGCCCGAAGGAAAATCTTCTTGCGAGTTTTCTGTACGATCTATCTGTACGCTGAACTATACTGATTCGTCTGCAACGAGTATCGACGCCTGCGATGCAATGTACCGAAGGCGACCAAGAGAAAATAACATTGAATTTCTGTGAAAGGTTCCGAGAAAGTCGAACTATTTATTATTTTCGAGGGGATTGAGTTACGATTGAACTTGGAAAGAGATACAACTTGAGATAATCCGGGGATTATTGGCGAAGAAATCTAAATAGGATGCACTGCGTTGCTTGAAGGAGCCTTACTTTAAACGAATCGAAAGCGGGAAAGAACTTGATTGAAAAAACATATTTATTATTTTCTTATATCAACACATGTATATCAACACATATATTAAACAATGCAAAAGTAACAAGACAATTACATGAATATATTCAGCATCCGAAATATTATTTCCATTTTATATCGTTATTATTATTGTCTTTGTATAACGTTACAACAGATAAATAATATTATAATTGACAATTATAAATTACGTAAAATAATGCCAATTACCGTGTAAAGAACCGTATGATATTATGACAGATATAATATTATATAAAAAAATATCTCATAAATTAGATTTATGTGTCAGAGATTGTGATAATATAATTAGCTTTCCAGACTATTTATCATACGTCCGACTATTGTCTTGAGAAGAGAATAATATCGGTAGATTGAAACGAGGCAAACTTGAACGATTAATTATTCGAAGTATTAATATCAATCAGAAGCGATAATAAAAAGAATGGGACGTGGATGCTATTATAGATCAGATTGCCCGGGAAGAATAAGAATGTAACGGGAGCGAAAGAAACGGGCAAACTATGTGTGTGTGTGTATGTCGACAAACTATTTACTATTGGAATAAAATACAACGACGGCGTGTTTAAAGGCGAGTGGGCGAGGCCATGCAGCTAATTGCCGCGGGGGTATTATTATGAAATAAACGAGGTATCAAGAAACGCGCCGTAGGAAAGAGGGCCAGGGCGAAATTGTGTGCAAGACGGAATGGTAAAGCTGCTGCGCCCGAGGGAAACGAGAGGGGAAAAATCACCAGCGAGTGCGATTCGAGAATCGGATGAGGCCGAGAGTGTGAAATTTTTAAAGCCTCCCAATTTTTTTTTTGCAGCAGGCAACGTCTTGTCCCTGTCGCTCTCGCTCTCGAGCACTCTTCTTTGCTCTATCCTCTCTCACTGCCAACATATATCGGCGGCGTACATCCTCCAGAGAAATAAGCTGAGCCATTTCTGCCACTGATTTCTATGCTGCCATTACCCCGAGATTCTCATTCCTTTTTTCCTACTCCTATGCGTTCTTCTGTACGCTTATTCCCATATCCATCTCTTCTCTGGTGGAAGAGGAAGGTGAGCTGTTCCCCGTACAGCAAATCCGTTACAAGCTCTGTACCACCGTATGTACAGGGTAATCCCGAGTCTAATCCGTGAATGTCAACAAATATATGCTGGCAACTAATCAGAATAAAGGATATGCTGTGGACGTATTTTCTCAAAGAATACAAGAAAAAAATTAAGAAAGCGTTTTATTACTGCATTATTATACATATATATAGTATTATTATTATTGACATAACATGACGCAACAAACATATTGTATATGTTACAGTATATATAATATTTATTATGTATATATATTGCTATAATTGTGTGTTTATAAACTAAAATGTAAATTATAAGCAAAATTTTTAATCGCATTAAGATCATAATATAATATGGTAAATCATAATAAAAATCAAATATGATATGATCTATCCGAATAAGATTATTATGAACTTGACACGATAAAAAATTGTTTTTAAAATTTAAGTTTACAAACACACAATTATTGCAATTTATTAAGTGCTTTTACTTAATATTGAGGCGAAAACCGGTGTATTAAGTCCATTCTACAATTGCATAAGTGTAGTTGTAAGTTGTAAGTGGTTGTAGTTGTAAGAATTAACTAATCATAACTCTCATTTTTGAATGTGATTAGTCAATTTTTACAACTATTGCAACCATTTACAACTACGCTTACGTAAGGTGCTTTCCGATATTCATTGCTGAAAATCTATAGCACACGTAACGTATACTGTATATATAGTTTCAACACTGGCAGTGAACCGCCCGTAATTGTAGAATGGGCTTTAGTGAGACGTGTGTCTGTCTCTCTCTCTCTCTCTCTCTCTCTCTCTCTCTCTCTCTCTCTCTCTCTCTCTCATTCTAACTGATTCTTAGAACCTTGTTCTAAGAATCAGTTCACATTTGTGCATTGTACTTTGGAGTGTTCAAAGTGGATATTAGATTCGCAAATGTTGCTTCGAGAAGCGAGAAGCGTGCGGTCAACGCAAATTGCACCGGCAAGACGCATATCGAAGACAGATGCATTCGTAGCTCGCATCGATAAAACTGGGAATATGCACTGCCAAGAACAAATGGTATCAACAAAGCGATGAATGACGTGAATCCTCGAACAGAGGCATGTCGTTCCAGATGTCGTTTCGGGGTATCTAGAACGACACAGGACGGATGAAGTCCCGGAATTGACGTTCGCCGTCGTTAATGGGATTCTATGAGCGGATTAAAATAAATGAGTATAGTAGATCATCCCGTGGTTTTTGCGACGTCATATTTTTTAATGTCACATTTGTACTTGAAATGTGTAAAGATTATTTAATAAAAATTCTTCCCAACGTCAATATTTCGCAGTTAATTAATTTTTATCGAAAGAACTTGTTTTCTTCTATAGAAGTACTACTTAATTTTCATGTTAATTAACGTAAAGGGCATAATTGTTAGTTTGGTATTGCTGTACATTGAAGCTTAAATATTCTAGAAGTACTTGAAATTATTCCTTTCGTTTCTCTACTTCTCTCAGAATCCTTTGATCAGCAGACTTATTTGAATGATGCTGTTCTTCATCTTCAGAATGCTTGGCAGTCACTTTCTATTTCTGTCATATTTCTAAAAATACAAGATATATAACGAACAGACTACAACATAAACTAAATATTGCATGCATCTATCTTTATTTATAATAAAGAGACGTTTGTATAAATATTTCAACAAATTATCGTTTCTGAACGAATAAAAACATTTTAATAACGAGATTGAGGTCAGCTACGAGAAGGATCAATACTTCAAATGATTACGTCAATACATGATAACAGGTCGAGATCCATGAATGATAACATTGTATTTAACAGCCCATTAGCATTCGTAAACAACGTACCATCATTTTACTACGACACATTACGCATACCGCACGATCGATAAAGTCATAAGCTACAAATGTATCAATGCAATTATAGGCAGGTGAATCGGTATAACCATTATCAGATCTCAGTTCCTAGCAATTGTGTCGTGCATGTCTACGGACGGCACAGATACGAAGCAACGAAATTTTGATTACCGCAATTTCAGATTGCTCATCGCGAATTAAATTCGAATGTATCCCATTTGGAATAGTAATGTCTCGGTAATAGCGATCACATATACCTACATATGCGCATATACGCATAATACTCGAATTTGGGTGAATTTGTTACAACGCTATAGTAGTATAGTGAAATCCATGTTCATAAAGCACAACATACTCGACAAACATTTGCGTTCACCGGAGCTGCTAGTGTAAGAGCGAGCGCTAGCTAGGAGGCAGACATGTATTATAGCGCAGCAACCAGTTTCGGGCAATGAAGTACCTACGGACCACATCGTATGTAGGATAAATGTTTACCAGGTCTCATAACGTCGTTTCTCATTGTCTCCGACATCCTGAAATCCTGAGTCTCCTTCATTCGATGTGCCGATGACATACGTGCGCCTGTGTATTTCACGTCGGGATACTGTCCAAGAAACCGCAAGCGTTGTCAGACACGTAATTGAAGTTGTGTTAATAGAACGTAGGTACAATCAATACGATTAACAATAGCTACTTGAACAAATCACCGTATATGCTTGATTTAGTGATGAATTGATAAACCACACACAATTATTATAATAATTTTTAATAATTTTTCCGTAGGATGCAGGGATAATATTGAACGTGATTTGAGAATATTTTTTTAATGGAAAAACTTCCTTGCTTCAAAAAACCATAGTACAAAACGATTATGTTATGTATGACATCAAAAAGCTAAAAAATATATAGGTATATATATATACATATTATATATATAAAAAATAGAATTATATGCTTTTATTAAGCTTTTAATAAAATTAAGTACTTTTATACCGCATCAAAATTGTTAATACAAACGTACTCAAATGCAACATTAAATAAATCACAAATTTAATTGGATACAAAGCGAATGTGTACGTAAATAGTATAGGGGAGACCGGGGATAGTAGACTCATTTTTTAGTTTCGAATTTTTATAGACGAAATTAAGAGACTTATCGAAAAAATGAATTGTACGCCAGTTACTACATACATTTGACTTTCTAATAATATTTTAATAATAAGGGAAAACTGATAATTACTATGAAAAAAAATGCATTTTTCTAATGCATTCCATCTGATTTAACTAGCCCCGGGACCAGTTACCCTTTATGCATTTAGAGTATCCACACGCATGTTCACAAAATTATACTTTTAATTATTCTTAATATTTTCACATTATTATTATTACTTCTATTACACTTAAAAATAATTTTACAAAAGAAAGAAGGATGTATGAACATATATGGATATGTTTCATATATAATTATATATGTTTATGAATATTTATACATGTTTATGTATAAATGTTCATAAACGTATATAATTTATCATATTATATATGTTTATACATATTTATACATATGCATGAAAAATTTCTTATACATGTAATTTAACTATTATTACTGGTAAAAAAAGTTGATAGAGAATGATTGAGAACGATAAGATTTCTATCAATTTGTATCGAGATTTCATTTCAAGAAGTTTGGGAGTAGATACTATCAGAGTCGTCACTAAATTAATCATATAGCCTCGTATTGTGGTTAGCCTATTAGCCCCATCCGTTCATTTTTTAAAAACATTAACAGTATACGACAACAAAACCAGATAAACAAAAAAAATCTGTTGGACTTTATTAAGTAAGAACTATGCTTACTACCTAAATGGAAATAAAATATCTCAGACAATTATATACAATTGTAAAACAAAAACTTTAAGAATAAAAATGTTTACTTAGGTGTACGATTTTTTTAAATTGTAGCGTAACTTCTATCATAGATGTGTTAGGAACGAGATGTTACAGCAGACTGAGCGGCAGTCGCTGCTGCGTGCTCAGACGAGTTTACGCGTGTCTGGCGCGATTTGTTTATAACGTAGCCTCGATTATTTTACTTACCCCTATAGTTTACTGACCCCGGTCTCCCCTACTAACAAATTATAGACTAATAATCTTAAATGCAATAAAGCTAAAAGCTTCATTATTTATTTCTAATTTCTTTTTCACTTCGATAGATTTAAATGTTTAGAGCAAAATGTGATCACAGTGATGATAATTACAGCAATAATAAAATACTATTTCAATGAAAAATATTAATTCAATTATTAATTTAAAAAAGATTCATAAAGTCACGTCACAATATGGTACAAATGCCTAATTACAGAACAAATGCAGTAAAATGTTATTTGTGAGGAGGATTTCTAACTTCCATTCTCGATCTAGAGATTAAGCTAAAGACTTCTCTTTGAAAGCGTGTGGTTTCATTCGCTTTAACATTTATCAAGTTTTTCAAGCAGAAAGTCTTTAGGTGTTACATGAGATAAATGTTGGTAGGATCTTGTCGCTTCAAACATGCTGAAACTCCTTATCGATTCCTTAATACGGTTGCGTCTCTACTGCCGTCTGTCTATCTCAGTAGTGGAGCACCGTGAGAAGAAGCATACGACGTTGATAATCCATCAAAAGCCGTGACGATGAATCCAATGAATTGGGTTGGCAGTAAATGAGTTCGTTGACTAATTATTCCAGAGTTTTAATTAATAAAATATCCTTATTTAATACATGGAGACATATTTGTGTATGTCCCTCTTTTAGAGATTTTAGGATTGTTGAAGATGTGGAAATTACAGCAATGTTTCAGAAAGCGAATACGCAACTTTGCATACAGACTCTGATGTAGAAAGTTTATTATATTAATTAAAATTAAATACAAAATCTCAGCAAAATCGAGATCAAATTCTTCTTGGATATTTCTAAATACATTCTTTTGTTATTTAGGAAAAAACTTTTCAAATATAATAATTTGATCTTTTATAACCTTATTGAATACAAAGCTTAATGCAAAATAATAAACCTCTAACACCATTTTAGCAAATGAAGATAAATGAGAAGATATATGAAAGAAATGATATTGTTAATTGCATTTTGTCACATATTAATTGATCTCTTAAATTCACACCTACTTTGTTACATATCAATATAAATAGGCAGACAAAAATGCACATATCACCCAATTTAGTTTCGTGTGTCTTGCGACAAAAATAAATTATGAATATTTCGCCTCGTTTAGCTGCAGTTACCGCAATTGCTCTCCGACATCAATGATCCGAGAGAGTATGTGCATAGAATCCGCGAATGCGTGATTGCACCGGCGCATAATTACACATCGTTGCGCCGGCGGGTCTCTTGATTGAACTAATTTAACCTCCTAATCTATCTAGTCCCACCTCTCCCTATCTCAGCCGAAACCGCAGAGGGCGATATGCGCATCATGGGAAACTCGGCATGAAATCGCATCGATAAACTCTATCGGACAGTTTAGCGATAAATATGAGATTTGCGTGTATTGAAAAGCTCCCAAGGGACTCACTTTCCATGTCTAAAGGATGAAGTTCCAATTTCAAAATTGTAGGATGTTTGCTTCGTTCACGAACGTTCTTTAAACGATTTTAAAGCTGATTTTCTATTAACGAGGGTTTACGTCGAAGGTTTGTAGAACAATCGAATTATTGGTGCATGCGCATTTATTTTACCAATTTAAATATCTTTTCCAAACTGAAATATTCTTAAATAAAACATTATGCTTTTGTAATTTCACGGAAAAATCCTGATCAAAATTTTTAGAAATAAAAAATAATACGAAGAAAGTATATCGTATGTGTTCGATTTTCCCATTTGGCAGTTAAACGTACATGATACCTTACCGTTCGAGTAATCTGCCGTTTACCTATCTCGAGCGAAACATCGTGCGAAACGATATTCGGGTGCAGTAACCTTCCACGAAATCGCATCGATAAACCCCGGGGTTAGCCGATAAATGTAGCTCAAACGCAGAATATACGCGGTATAACCCAGCGGGCAGCGAATTTCACGAGTGTGTGTGCTGCCGGACTTTTTGTCATTAGCAATCTGATTGCGAGTTTGCCGTACTTTATGATGGCCCGATGCATTCCACACTTGGCGATCATCTGGTATATTTCCGCATTTCACATATTTTACCATTGAAATTATTCGTTCACGCGTTCGCGAAGTACTTAAGTTTCTTCATGCATCCTTTTTTTAATGTTCACTCCACAATGAATGCTAGAACCACTCATTTTTATTGGATTGCCTGCCGTCAGATTTTTGTTTGTTTAATCGCGTTCATAGAAATTTACAAAGGAAAAAAACAAATCGCGTATAAATTCACATTAATTCTGAAATGAATGGTAAATTTATTTCATGCGAGAACTCGACAACACACACAATCAAGAAAGCTAAACTCTATTTTGCTTTAAAAGTTAGTACGTGATAAAAATGATGTTTTTATTTAGCTACAAAATTGATTTTTTAAACGATATTCCATAACGTTCAGTTATTGATATGTTTATTATTCATATTTCATGACCATTGAAATGTTTCGTTAGTTTTGTTCATTGATCGCTTCTCTCACCGTGGTGTCCTATCATTTCGAAAAAACGAATGCTATTTATTTTTGCATAGCATAACAATTATTTACCGTTCGTGATTTAACTACTAAATAACTACAACAGTGGTTTATTAAACGCATGTATCATTGCGCTGTTTTAATATAATTCAGTGTTTGCAATATAACCGATCGTAATCTGAATAAAGTTGATCGATGAGAACCGCTGACTCTTAATCTCTTTTTGCACCGAGGCAAGTTAACATTTTAACGAATCGCAGATGCGAGTGTGATTTGAACGGGTCTGCTAACGATATTTCATTAGCTTTAGGTCGCGCTTTAAGAGATAAACTTTTCCATTACCCAGTCACTCGTCACTGCGTGACACTTTTAGCGGTGCGTAATTGATACCGCAGGGTGTCTCTCGACTCTGGCGCTGTCCGCGAAATTTCATTTCATGTCGCGAGCATTTTCAACAACGGGTAATTGATGCCGCAGTTTTCATCCGTCGAGCTTGCAAATTTCGTTCGTATCGCGACCTGCTTAAGAACAACTTCCGCTAAACTCGCCACCATCCTGGCTGGGTACCGCGCATCGTGTCTCGTTAAAAAAGTTTGACGGTGGATGAGAGAAGCCCAGCTTTGGCGCGGAGTCGAATATATCACTTACGCCATGAAAATTCACGGGGAAACTCGGGCTAAATGTTAAATATCCATTAATCTTGCGAGGCAAGATTAATCCGACACATTCTGACCGAGCAAGCCGCCGCGGCGTAACTGTTGAAGAATGCTGGCAAATGTTTGCCATATCAATCACCGCGATACACCCCCGGCAATGCGTTCGTCGTCAATATTCCGAGTCTACACATAATCTCTTCGAGATTATAACGTTTATGCATTTTGTTTGGTAGACGGAATAATAAGCGCATTTATACGTAATGCGCTATTACTCATTAAAAACGTCGATTCATTTAGTTATTCGTAATACGATGTATTTGCGATGTTCGTAATTTATTTATCAAAAAACTTAGATTTGTCGCGCTCTATTTTTATAATAAAGTTTTTCACGATAACTATGTCGATATGTCTTCATACGCCACATAAAATTAATTTACGTTTTCACAAAAATTAATAATTTTTTTCAGTTTTATATCACAATTTTATACGAAAACATTAGTTATTCATTACTAGTATTTTTAGTTATTTCGTTGAGAGCACTGTTCAATATTGATACAATATTACCAACATTGAATTCAAATGTAACATAAAACTTTTAAATAACGGCTATCTATAGGTTTATATTTTTATTTATACGCGAAAAAATTGGAAGCTATCGTTTTATGTATATTTATCTTACTAAAATATATTGGTGTATAAAAAAATATCGTAGAGCACATAAATATAATTTCCAAATTGAAAAAAGTAATCGCTCGCGATAAAAGGAACAAAATGAAGGATAAAATAGATTTTCGGCAACTCGTGTGCGACAACTTTCTCTATCGTCGGAACTATTACCTTCCCGATAAAATCAGAGTTTCTAGTCACAGGTGGGCAGCAATTTACAGACGGTAAATTTCGATGTTTAATGTTACGAGCATTCGTTAAATTGTTCCAAAGCAAATTTTACAAGTTTAATTGTATTCTTTACGACACGAGCGTCGATTCTGGGCAGGCAGGCAGTGTGTATCGGGGTCAGCGGCGAAGTCAAGATAACATGAAGTTTTCCTCTTGGAAAATGGCCGTGTACACAGAGTTCGCAACGAGGGAAGGAAAAGTTTTGTACGTGGCATTTGTTAAGGCAGCTTTACGACAGAAGCGCCTCGTTTTCACTGAGGTACCTAACTTTTCCATCATGTCCAGCCTCGCAGGCAGGCGGCAAGATCGTTAAGTAGTTATTTTGCTCATACGCTGAGGGAGAGACTCTGTATAAGACATCATATATATGCTACTGTCGGCTTCGCGTTAATTAGTCTGCTTTGTTGACTATTTGCTTATTTTGCATATATCCTAACATCTTTCATTTCCGTATACTAGGAAGGTACAATGGTTCGTAAAAGAGCGGCAATTGGATGTGCCTATCGTATGCTTGGGCTGTTAGCTATAATTCGACAATCGCATTTCGATTGAGATATAATTTATAATAATTTCATGATTGTAATACTTTATTAACGTAATAAAATTACATAGATTTAATTTTATATATATATAGTCACTATGAATATAAACATTATTTTATTACGACTTGTATATTTATACTTACACAAATTTTCATCGCGATGTTGATTTTCTGAACTATATCACAAAAGGATCGAAATTAGCAGCAATTACTGATCTATAAACTGCGACATGTAGCTGTAATTAAATTTTGACGTTACAATTGCTGTAGCGAGGCAAACTCATCTCGCGCATGGCCTTTATTTAATTATTTAATATAACCATTTGTTGAATGGTACCAAACCATCCAATATTATTGCAGGAATTCTATGTTGAAGTATGTCGTCATAAAATTGCGTTGATTGATCTCGTTGGTTACTCTTAAGAGATTAACTCGCGTCTGCGCAGATAATTGTGTGAAAAAAAAGCGCAATCGATGACGTACGGTCTGTTGATAATACGTGTTCACTATTTTTATATTATCGGCCGCTGACAGCGCAGCCCCTACTCATTAACTAGAGGCAAATCTTTGCGGAACATTAAAGCACGATGAATCAAGTCATATTTCAGCTTTACGAGCTGTACTTACGTATAAGGTGAATAGACACACTGCTGTTATTGAAATCCGAAAATTCTGTTTTTAATGATTCGTATATAATTCCTAATTGTTAAATTTAACAAAATCTTTTATTTTGCAATCGTAGAAACAAAAATAAATTAAGAATTTTTATTAATTTATCAAAAAATCATAAAACGTTTTGCTATTATCAGAATTCGAATTCTTTTTTAAATGATTTCTATTGTTAAACGATTTACTTTTTTTGTTTTTAGAATTATGAAATTAAAAAAGGGATCTTATTAAAATTAACAATCAAGAATAAAAATTGTTCAACATTAAAAATTATTTAAAAACTCAAAGAATTTTTTTATTTTAGTGATAGCAAAACGTTTTCTAATGATTTCTGTTAATCGCAGAAATTCTTACACTATAAGATTGCAACATAACAAGATAACATCTCGCTCAATCGAAAGATATTTTCTTTGCAAAGTCAAATCGGCTACTTTCTACGAATCGTCAATCTATGCGCATCAAAAATCAGGTGAAAAGTGCTCGTGGGGATGCCGTGTACGTAGGAGAATACGATAGCCATTTCGCTCGCACGTGCAGTGCAAGCAAGGCCGAGTAAGAAAGTTCAAACCAATGTCAGAAAACGAATTCCAACGGAGGGATAAGGGTATCTCTCGTCCGTGGAACATACGTTCCCAGGTAGAGGGCACATACAATCGTTCGCGGTGTCGTCGTAAAATTTCAATTTTCCCATATCGCGATATCTACAGCCGGCGGGAACGACGTAAGCTTTTAGATACGGCCGCTCCCGCGTGCACACCCGGTATATGACAATGCGGTCCGAAGCGAAGGTGGTGTGGATCGATACGAGGAAGAGTCGTTCAATCTTCCGTCTCGGAGAGAGAACTTAAAACGCGCATTATGGAGGAAAAAATCGCGTAAAGCAAAAGGAAGAGCAAAAGATGTTTATTATGAAACGAAAAAAAACATGCTTCTTCAATCTAACCATCATAAAATTTGTTGATAATAACATATTAATAGTAATGCCATTGGAAAGCTCTGACACAGATCTTATAATAATATTATATTATTTATCCCTTAATGTAGAGAAGATTTCGCTTTGGGTTTGATGAAGAGATCTGTGTCATTCTAATTTTTTATTATCTAAAGGTATCCTAGTGGATGATATGTTTGCCATGAATATCATTGGAAATAAATTCACAGTAGCAATTAAGCGACAATCGGATTAGTATTCGCGTATGAATTAATAATGATGCAGAATTATCACGTAAGACAATTAAATAATCATAAAATAAATTTTCTGACAAGGTATTCAGATTAAGATATTCTCGGAATCATTTTGCGAACATTAATGTTAATTACATTAACAATCGTTAATTACTTTAAAACGCTAATTGTGTTATTACTTCTCGATTTAATACTGCGTGCAATGTCGTACTAGATTATGCGCAAAGTGAATACAATCAATATAATCCGATCCAATCCCAATTCTTAAAACTGGAACGAAATAGAGCAAGGAAAATCGTCCTGTGATAACTTATCTGAAGGACTCTTTAATGTCCTGAGTCATCAGTCGAACGATCTGCAGCTGTGCTAAGTTTACTTCATAAAGGGAAGACGCGGTATTTTTTATCAACCGACAAGATAACTACTAGATGGATCACAAAGAAGTTCCAGAAAGCTTCGTCGTGTCTCGTAATACACGGTACGCAAATTAAAGGGTGAGCTTTTTTAAAAGGATGTTTCCAAAAGTATTTCAATCTCTCAGTAGCTTTACTAGAATATCCTGAAAGTTACGCGTCATCAACGTCGCAAGAACTTGATAGAGCGAAACCTGTTCTAGAACAAGTAATTTTATTCGGAGTAATCATAGAGTTGTGCACGTACAGGGTATTAAGGAGTTTTTGCAATAACATGAATTCAGATACGGTGAACGATAAAGTCACGTTATCCTTTTCTTAATTAGTTGTTAAGGAGAAAATAACCTAACCTTAGCTTTCACCGTTTCTCGGATAAACGGTATTGCAAAAACTCCTTATTATCATGAAAATAATTCAGAAATAAAAGTTGCGACATTAAGTATCTGAATTTGAATCTCATTTTATGAATTATCATAATATATTCTAACAAAAATATATTAATTATATTTTTACATTACATTTTTATTTAATCGCAAAAATGATATTTTATTTTACGTAAAATATAATTTATTATTATTTTCTTCACATCTCTCTCAAAATTATTAGTTCTCATTAATTAATACAGCACTTATTGACGGATAAAATTGATATGCATTACTGACCGACAATGCATATCGATATATTGTGAATTAAAAATGATATACTATTGCGACTTTTTTTAATAAAATCGGGAGATCAATATACATATTTTAATGAATAATTAATAGAATATATGATAGGAATAATAAATGAGAATATAAATTTATTGCCGATTAGGTCTCTAAACTAAAAGAAAAAAATTGGCTGCTGCAGCAAATTAGATGGTAAAATAAGGCATAGCGTTTTTAATAATTGGCTGCAATAGCCAATTTTTGGTTGCTGCAGTCAATTTTTGGTTGTGTTAGCCTATCCGCAATATCAGTGTAGGATTTCGATTGGCTTACGCAACCAAAAATTAGCTGCTGCAACCAATTAAAAATGCTATGCAGTTTTTAATAATTGGCTGCAATAGCCAATTTTTGGTTGCTGCAGTCAATTTTTGGTTGTGTTAGCCTATCCGCAATATCAGTGTAGGATTTCGATTGGCTTACGCAACCAAAAATTAGCTGCTGCAACCAATTAAAAATGCTATGCCATATTTTACCATCTAATTTACTGCCAACCAATCTTTTCTTTCAGTGTAATCGATAGACGATCGATAAATGATTGGCCCTAGCAAAAGTAATAGATTTTTAAATGATATTACAATGGCACATATAGTTAAGAGTTTTATTTCTGTTTGAGTTTTATTTCTCTACATACACTTATTTCTCTCTCTCTCTCTCCCTCTCTCTTTCTCTCATAAATTATTTATTCTATTCAGATAATACTAAAAGGATCAATATTTTAATCAAGCGATAATTATAGTCTACAGTTGTGATAGTGTTTGAAATACATATAGCATAAAAACGAAATACATTCTTCACATTGAAAGTCTTGAAGACAAAGTTCACAAGTTTTTTTCCCTCTTAATGCCAGGAAGCGTTGGAAACAATGCTGCCGTCGATAGTGTGAGAATATCTTCAAGGCATGGAATAATTTTCTTAAAAGCATCACTTTTTTTTCTTTTAAGTAGCTCGCTTCTAAGACTTACTTGGGAGTTGAGAGAAAAAGAATAAAGTATCATCAACGACTTAATATGAAATTCTCAAAGAGAATTGCTTGGCCAATATTTATTACCTTTTAAGAATAACCGAGACATTAATGTACAGCTTAATTGCAACGTAAAGATTACAGTTGATGCCTATATAGAACATAATATAGAAACGATGACCTATTCTAAAAATACATACCTAGTAATATAGATATACACACTCATGTTCTATCTATCTTTAGAGGCGAAGCTTATTTAATAAAGCATGAGGATATTATCATATGCCGTAATGAGTATGCTTCAGCGTGGTAATTATAGGTTAAATGTACTTGCAAATGATGATCGTCATCATTAGGCGATCGATCGATCAATATTTACAACCTACAGAAACCATAACTTATTGAAAAATTAATGATGCGAGTTAATACCGTTTATCTAGATTGGCTGAGAATTAGGACGGTCATTCAAAATAACAATTGATCGACATTATGTCATCGTGTTCCTGATACATATATATCTTTTATTAAGATTTAATAAAATTATCACGATATTCTCGCTTAGGGGAGCGAGATACCTACATTTGACGATGAATTAAATTAACTTTTAATACTGAGCTACACTGAAAAAAAAGATTGGCTGCTGCAGCAAATTAGATGGTAAAATATGGCATAGCATTTTTAATAGGCTGCAGCAGCC
>NW_017257184.1:1262761-1263024 GCF_001594055.1 Mycetomoellerius zeteki
CAGCCAATCTTTTTTTTCAGTGTACATCTACTAAATTTGATAAAGTTTCTCTTAAATATGACTTTATAACTTGGCTTATTGAAGGTACAGTCGCTCCTAGCTGCATTTAAATGATATCCAAGATGGGTCCTATATCGTTGAAATTTAAATAATAGAGTAACTCTGGCAAATACGCCGCGCTGGGATTTACGCCGCAGAAGTCAGAAAAAATAGAAGGAGTGGGGGTAATTTTCCCGTAACTACTCTGTTACATGCCTTTATGT
>NW_017257184.1:1263585-1287462 GCF_001594055.1 Mycetomoellerius zeteki
TTTAAAGGCCTGGCTGCTACAAGAGCCGTGTTTGACAGATGCAATGCTTGTATTGCTGCAAGAGGTGCACATTTCGAACAAAATCTTCATTAAAAAGTTTATAAATAAAATAATTAAAATAATAAATTAAATATATTTTTTTCTTTTTTCGTGATTTCCTGCGAAACAAAGCAAAAAGGAGCATATGTCCATAGGACTTTTTTTCTTAGTTTTTTACTCCTCTACACGCTCCCGAAGTTTTGCCATTTAATTTGGAAACACCCTGTATATCGGAGTTACCCTACGCCATATAATCTGTAATTCGATCGATAGTGATAAATCATCTGAATTTCAAAATAATTAGATAGTAATTAATATGCCTTGATTTGTATCAGAACTCAAACAACGTTTCTCGACTATTACAATTAATTTCATAGAGCATTTATATTGCGTCCTAACCAGATTCATAATCAAACGCTGAACATAGAGACAATATGATATTGTCTCTTCGCCAATGCAATCTCACATACAAAAGTATATAGCAGAAACTAGAACTTTGTTAAACAATTAGATCAATTAATACAAATTGATCGAAGTTTCTACTTTAGCGTGTAAAATGTTGATATAATAATTAATATATTCTTGCGATGAGTTCATTGTGTTATTATTGACTGCTACTGAAATCAGAGAATCGCAACTATTAAAAAGCAATAGAAGTAACCAAAATTGTTATGCGAAGATTATGCAACACTAAAGTATGATTGACAAATATGGGTTAATAAACACTATTATTATCAGTAGCGGGACAATTTTCGGATTTTGATATGGGATATGGAATGATCATTCTCGTATTGCGAACGAAAACGTTTCGAAAATATGTCCGAACAGGGCATATACGGCTTGTTCTATATTTGTCAGTTCGCAATAGTACGAATCCTCGTTTTTGGCAAAAGAGATGAATTGTTCATTGCATGCGCGACTACGTTAATAACTGCTTGAACATGTTGGCAGAGATAGTTAGTTTTCATTGAAATATTGAATCGTCGTGCACTGGATATAACTTGTGTGACTATGATTGGATGTATTATGGTGTGATTACTATCAGCTGCTTTTAATCGTAAAATACACGTACACTTTAATAACGGCATATGAGAAAGATTTCTATTTAGTTATGTTATCATTTAATATTGCCGCTAATGTACAACGTTCTGTTGCTAATTTTTGTTAATCAGTAGCCATTTTACTTCTGCACGCCATCATAAAGAATTAAAGATAGAATGAATGCTGAATTTTATAATCAATTTTATTTTTGAATATATAATTTTTGATTATTGTTCTTCTTCCCCTTTATTTTTTTAAAAAACTGCAACTCTATGAAAAAAAAAAACAAAAATATATTATAATGAAATGTAAAGAAAAACATAGATAAAAAATATACATAAAGGATTATATTTTCCTGCTTGAATCGAGGTAATCATACATTTTATATGTATTAATATATCTGTATCATTTTGAATATTAATGATTGGCTGGTTATATGTTACGCAATTGAACGATATTTATATGCAAACATATCTATCTCGTAATGTTCTAAATGAATGGGAAAAATTTATATTCGGCAAATAACTACGATACGTTTGCTAACAATTATCGTTATAATTACATGAGATAGTTCTGTTTGAAATGCAAAATTTGCATTACTATAATTGAGGTCACTTACACGAAAAACGGTTGAGACGCAACAAAATGAATTAATGCATATAATAGCAATTTAAAGTAATAATTTATCTTTTTTATCTTAGTAAATATATCCTTTACTCTTATTTGTGAACTTCTTTTAAGTGTTTTACTTTTCGTTTTAATTTTATTATTCTATTCTGTCTTTTAAGCAATTTACTATTTTATTAGCGTATGTCTTAATACATTCATTTTCCATCTTCTGCGTTGTTTATATTATAACATTGAATATATTATAACATTGAATAAATATGAATTTTAATTACTGACTAAACTTAGAAATATAGTTTTGTTATTGAAAATCTTTGATATGCAACGTCATAATCTTATAAAAGGATGAATAATCGAACAGATAATTCATTTAAACTCTCATCGTAGTTAAAATCGCATAAACGCTTGAAACGTCAGGTGCCGAGCAGCAGTCAGAAAATTATCATGGCAGATAATTACGGCGAAAAGCGAATGTCGACGAATACGGACGTTCGTTAATAACTGCTATTCTCGCTTCATTATACGAACCGCAATTTGCTTATTGGACGTTTAACAGCGGTCGCACTGCGGTGCCCAGTACAGCCCTAGAAGAGGATATTGAAGAGACGCTCATGAGGTACTTGCCCGTTGTCCATTTTACGCTAACAAAAATATCGGATTTCCCACTAAACGGCTCTAGTTGTAATGATTTCGTCTTTATTGAATTCTAATGGCAGAAACCAATTCGCTTTTAAAATAACGAGCAAGCATCGAAAGCGACCGGACTAGATTGGTGCAATTTTTCGGATTTAAATCTCTTAATTGTACTGTAAACACATATATGTATTAGAAAGAAATTATATTAAAATATATTGAATAAAAAAATATTAATTTTTTTTATTAATTAATCATTTATTATATATTTTTTATTTGATATTGCTGACTTTGAAACTTTAAATTATCGGTTATTATGAATACAATTTTTTATTTTTTTTTTTTATTAAAATTCAAATTTAATATAGCAATTCTATTTGTTTAAGAGAGAGTTATTAGGATATTGGAACCATTTATCGTTTTATCGAATTGTACATCGTTAACTCATGTCAAATAACTCTAGCATTATTTCAATTGTGATGTCCGATCGGTTTACCTCTCAGCGATAAGAGTATTGAGTTTCCTATTAAACAGCTCTTTCGATAATGGTTTGGTCGATCGATTGATTGCGCGTGTTTTGTAAAACCAAAAACCTCTCACGAACTCGTTACATACAATTGAATCCTAAATATTAGAGTTAGAACCCTGACAAAAATATCGTCTTTAGATATACTAAACGAATGTGCACTACGTGATGTTATGAAAATGATTCTGTGTGATTAAATATAAACAATTATATTCCAAAAAAACTTGATGAATACACAAATATCGTGCCGGATAAATAACGAAGGTTCGCTAATTTGTGATAACATTATACTTCGCGCCAATCCAAATAAATCTCTTTTACGTTTCAGCGATCAACAGAATTATGATATGACATGTAGCTTGTATATTGATGGAATTATTTTGTCGATATGTATTACTACAAAAATATCGGAGTTTTCATTTAGATTATCTTACAGCTGAGCTGTTGGGCATAAACGATAGTGCACGTTCCTATCAATCACAGCATTACGAAATACAAACATAACGCTGATGTTCAGTAATACTGATCGGTTCGCTACATTTAGCCATATGGAATATGGTAATGCAATTAGTTGCACCATCATGTTCAATCAACCGTTCTATGTCAATGAAAAGCACAGCGTACAATAATTAACGATTAACCTAATTTCGTAACATGAACAATTAACTTATAACAATTCAGATGTGACAGGACTTCGTAAAAATGAACGATAAAAACTTCTTGTCCATAAACTTTAAAACGCGCAGTTACATTGTCGCATAAGTTTTATCTCTCTCTCCCCAGCAATTATCCAACTTTAACAGTTATCCACTAATTAACGAACTTTGATCCCTACTTTCATTTAGATGTCTTTATTCATCATTTAATAATATATGTAGATTTATGGTAATTTCATGCGTGAGAGAGGATAGGGACTCTAGTAGAAATAAATTTTGTACATTTCCATATTTAAATAGCAATGTATGTTACGTTTATGTCTGGTATATTATTAATTGGTCCATAACTAAATTTTCTACTAACAATCAATTTCGAACAGCATGAATATATAATATCACAAAAGTAAGTGGTGACTAATATTGTACGAACGAATAATGTTTGTTCCTTATGACAGGCCGATACACGACGTTTCGCTGTAATATGCCGGCGATAATATCACGTTCGTATATTGCATTCCAATTCACTACATATCGTGTCTCTCATTAAGCGAGCTTCTAATTAGCGATTGGTCTCTATCCTGTTACATTATGCAATCTATCTGATGATTTCGATCGTCAGCACTGGCTTTATAACGCGACTGTCGAGTAATTACATTCGTTGTTTTAACGAGAACATTTTAATCATCTCCTACATGTGTAATAAAACTCGAAAAGAGCCGAATCATGTTTGTGCGCTTTCAAGTCGCGTCATGTTACTTGCGAAAGTAGTTAAAAAGAATTGTTGTATAGTTAAAACCTTTAGACGTAAACGCAATAGCATCGCATAAGTTACTGAATTAATTATGATCGTACGATTACTGAACGGAATTTCAACGGGCAATCATGAACCATATTGTGATGAAAACGGTTATGTAAATGTCTTAAATACGGAATGAGAAATAATCCGTGCACTTCTAACTCAAACGTAACTAATAATAACTCGTACTCATTGTAGCCCGATAAGGTTTAATTAACCGTAAAACGGACGCAACGTGCGATTAACGCAAAGTTATCGAAAAGCGGCAGTTTTGAAAATTGCTATGCGTTTCCATGGGCTTTCTTAAATCATCGTTCTTAAGTTGCGCGAGTCTTAATTCGTTCACCCTTCTTCAATCCGACGTTATCGCATCCGACGACATGCATATCACAGATTAATGTTCGTGACACACGAGCAAGCCGCGCAGTTCTGAACGACTTTTAAGTTGACTTCGGAGTTTTCTTCCGCACACGGGGGTGGACTGAAAGTTGGGCTCTGACGGAGCACAAAAATAATTTTGCACGATAAGACCGAGCACGCAGGCAAGGAACTTTTTAGTAAACACCTTCAACTAGAGTTGCCTACTGCTTTGCGAGAAAAGCCGTGATTCTCACAGCTGTTCGAACTTCGGTCTCTCCCTTTTGTAAGCATTCAAAGGATTTTGATTTACCATTGCATCTTAAATATTATTTTTAATATAGTAACATGGAAAAATTGTTGAAATGTGCAGGAACGTTTTAAAAATAGAACGTACATATTATGTAATAAGAATTTGATTAAAGAGCAAAAATATATACGGAGAAAACAATTTTGCTGAACTATTTAAAAATTTAGCTGGAACTGAAAATAATTTTGTTGGGTCATCAAAATATTTATGTAAGACTCAAATTAGTTGCTAGAATGTCGAACTTTTTGTAGTATTGCTCATCATGCTTGAGATTTTTACGTAATTATTTTGGTCCAACAAAATTATTTTCAGATCTGTTTCTAGCTAAATTTTTAGATACTTCATCAAAATCGTTCTTTTCATGTATGTATATAAAAGGAAAATACTGTATTAAACAGTAATATATAAATATTAGACAGTAATATATCAAAACTTTCTTTTAGAAGTTTATTTTAGCGATTTTTTTAGAAACAAATGTTTGCAAATTTGAAAAATAATTTTTTCAATTAAAATGTTAAAAGATGCTAACTCAAATAAATTCAAAATAAAGTAACTATGTTTTATTCTTAATTCGAGTTTTATTTAAAATTTTAATTTACGGTTAGATTATAACGACATTTAATATCAAAATATTTTGGAGTATTAAAGCAATTAACGTTTTTTCTTATAGTCTCTTTCATATAAAATATACCTCTGCTACAGATACAAATAAAAGAATACCGCATAAGAAATCTTCGTTTTCTCCGGCCAGAGCTAACAATGTCCCAACAGAAAGCTCTGCACTCGCGGTTAAATATTGGTACTGCTACGTGTCGGGGAGATTAAAGCTTTTACCGAGCTGCGCGAGTCTAATTGTCTCCAAGAGCCAAGTGCCGAGGCGCGATATTAAATCTTCTTGTTAGCTAAATGCGAGCGTACCGAATGTCTCCATCGGCACCATCGAACTTTGATGTTAACCAGGAAATATTTCTTGCGTATAGATCTATCGTCACCGTCGACGGTAATGCTCTCTTGCTGCGGCAAATGTCACCTGTCTTTCCTGCGGACTATGTCTGTTACATCGAATGAAACTCGAACGATGGGTCGTCGAGCGGGGCGCGGTTTGTCAATTTCGGATTCTATCGTTCGTACAACTTACGATTGCGCATGGAAGGGGGGAGGAAGAGAGCAAGCGGCTTGTAAGTTAAGTTCAGAATCGGGACTTCGGTATTGTCGTTCCCAGCCATTGACTTCGGAATTCGATGTCGTCGGTCGGTACGAACGTTTAAACGTGGCACGGCGATGGCCTCGAAACTTCATTAATGCCGAGTAGATCGATCCGATCGTTTGACTGAGGCGATCGACCTTGCGAACTTGTACGCGAGGAGGCGTCACCTCGTTTTTGCAGAAAACTGTCTCACATCTCAGACTTTACGAGCGCTTTGGCGAAGAGCTTAACGAAACCTCAAGCACATTAGAGCAAAGTGTAAATCTCAGAAGACGTAAAAAGAAGAAATGTCAAGAAAGTAGAAACCTTCGGGGATATGAACACTGCAAATATTTTTAGAAAGAGTTTTAGAAGTCATTTATTTGTATAAGATAAAATGTACGAGTATATTGGAAAAATTGTTTAAGTAATATTTTATGATAGCTAATTAGATTATTCACTTAGACACGTAATTATTTTAAATGATTACAGTGTTCTAGAAAAAAATGCACATTTTAGTGAAATATCAATGCATTGCATTATAAATACATACATGCTTATTTGTTTTCGAAGAAAGAAGACACATTGCAATATAAAAATGTATTTGTAATTAAAAAAATTAAAGAGTAACCTTTTAGTTTCTAATTAATTTTAAGTTAAAAATATAATTTTTATATTACAATGTGTTTTCTTTCTTAGAAAACAAGTAAGCATTAATGCAGTGCATTCTTAAGAGCAGAAGTAAATATTAGATAAAATTCCACTTCGAAAATAAATGGAATTATTTTGGAAAGCTGAAATTCAATAATAATTTATTAAATGATCAATTAAAATTACCTGTTTAATACATGTAGATATTACGAGAAATGTAACGACGAACCTTGAGGAAAAGAAAGAAAATGACAATTTATATTAATTGAAGTTACTGTATATTTATGTATTACATTTATATAGAGTTTTTAAACATACAACTTAAATGTGATAATTGCTTTCTGTATTAAATATATCTATTTTGATTAATCAATATCGAAAATTAATACATCGATCGACATCACGATGTTGTTAATTTTTATTAGGTTTTATTTTATACAGGCGTTAATTTATTATTTCACACCAAAATACATGTATAATTATGACACAATAATAAATGATGACATGCTTCCGATGTGATTAATCAAGAGATGCAAATTGAAATATCGCAAAATTGGTAAACAAAATTATCGAACGACAAATGTGTGACGAGCTCAAACATTCGTGTACAATAGCGTTATTCTGACACAGTTTCCATGGGAATGTGAAAGGAAATTAAAAAACATATTTTATTTTATTATTCGTGCCACGTTACAAACTGAGCACGCTTTAACATGATCAAACTTTGATTATGTCACTCTCGAAAGGAAGTTGTGCAGAACTTGTACAACTAATCTCAATTCGACGAGGACCGTCCGACAAACTTTTTACAGTAAAAGTACCTTTTTCTTTTCCGTGACACATACATACGGAAAGTCTCGGAGAACTGTTGTAATTCAAGATTTTTGTTACATCCAAACGATAAACGATACTAATATACATAGCGAGATAAGAAATTCTAATCAGACAAACATAGTAAGGTCCAAAAGTTTCCGGCTTAAAGATATAAAAAGGGTATTAAAGTGATACAATTGTTTTTATTTTTATCTTTTTTTCATAATCACCTCTTATTTGAATATATTTTTTAGAACGATGAATTTTTCTATATTAAGAAAATATTTTAAATTTTCTTTAAATGATTTATATATATAACATTGCGAAGATCTGCGAAGCTTTCCTTTTCATTGCCTTACAGCTCCAACTTAGTCTTCAGTGCAGATTAGTTTTTTATTTCCAAACTTAAAATCCGATTTATCTGGAAAAAATTTACCAGTGATGAAGAAATCATCTCCGCAATATCAAACCATTTTAAGGACAAACTCAGAATATTTTTTAATGATTAATAAAAAATAATAAAAAATTAATTTAGTATTCTAAAAAATGTTAGAAATAAAAGGTGATTATATTGAAAAATAAAATGGTTATTTTATTTTATTGCCTTTCTTGTTTTGTTAACATGAAAAGTTTTTTTAATCTTTCTAAGTAATTCTTTTTATTCATTTATTCGTTTAGAAGATTTAACCTTTTCAAGAGAATAAAAATAAGGTAACAAGAGAATGTATTGAAAAACATGTTATTATCAAATATAATAATAGTTTAACTCTCTCAGTTTCTGAATTTTTCTTGTATATGGAAAGATTTATATATAATATATCATATTTATATCATATATCGTATATACATATATACAAGTATAACAAAGACAAGCTCATAGACAATTTCCATAACGTACAAGAATGATGCATGGAGAATGATTGTGATGTATTATATCGCACTATAGGGACTCTTTTAAGTGTTATTTTTTTTCTAAAATATATTATAAATTGCAGTATGGTGTAGTATAGTAAAATTGATCTTTGTTGGGTACAATAAACGTCAGGCTAAAAAGATTAAGAAAATTTAAGAAATTTAACAATTGTAAAGTTTAATGGTTACGAAACTTGTTGCAATGAAATCGGTGTGTGTTACTTACACTTCTGCTACTTATAGCTCCTTGAGCTGATTCGAATGGTTTCGTTTAAATCTTGCTGTCGGCTCGCCTTTGTCGAAGACAACGGAAGGAAATAAAGGCAAGCATCGCCAAACGCGATATCGGCTGAACAGCGGTTGTATCGCGCGTGACTCCGCATGTTTAAGTGGCATTACTGTCGTATATATACGTTCGTACGTGTTCCAACAGATTGCGAGTGTCGACTTGTGGATAGGAGAGCGTGTTTGCGACCACGGTAACGGACGCGCGAAAAGAAGATGGAAGACTTGTGCGCACGTTATATTCCCTCGCCAACCTGCCGCATTCGACGTGAAAACAATCTTCTTTCTCGCACATACTGCGCAAAGTCATAGTTTATTCTATCTTGAATAATAGATAGAGGGAAATTTAAGACTCTAATCGGTCGTAAAAACAATTTTTTAACCGTGAAGTCATGCAGCAATAATATACTATAAGTTAGTAAAAATAAAAATTTGACGCTTATCTTACTCCTCATACATATTTCAAAATTACGTGAAGTTTTCGATGAAGAGATTAATAATTTTTGGATTCTGTTTTTCTGTTAAGGGTTGTTTGATTTTTTTATATTAAATTTTATTAAAATTTTGCTCATAATTATAATTTTGTAGGTTTCTAAGATTTCAATAAGTTTGTAGAGATAACGTTAATTAAGAATTCTGATTGAAATATTATTTTATAATCATAAAGTAAAACAAAATATTGCAAGAACAATTTGTTAAAAAAAATAACTCAAAATTTGAATTAAAAACAGTGTTAGGAGAAAGCAAATAGATATTAAGTTATTGCGAGTGATTTAACAATAGAGATGTGGCAAAGAGATTTTAAATATATTCAATTATTTTTTTATTTTAAACATTTTAGATATCGATTATAGGAATTAATATTTGTAAACAGATACCTATATATAATTGGAAAAACAAAAATACGCAAGATTTATTTATACTTGATGATGAATAGTTTATCTAAATATATATTCCGTTGTTTTGTAACCTTATAAAATATCTGACATTTGGTTTTAATAAATAAATAAAAAAAAAACAGTCTTAAAGGTCTCTTAAACTATTTCGGTCTGTACATATCTTTTTAATCTACGATCTTAAAATAACAAATATTGATTTCTTCTACTTGATAATTTTAAAGAAGAAAGAAAGAGAATAAGCACAAATATCACTTCCGTCATGCTTCGGGTTTGCCTTCTAGCATTAATAATATACAATTAGACTTAAAAAGTTTGCTGAAAAGCAGGCGAGGTAAAAAACCAAGGTATAGCTTTGGCACACTTTTCTTATCGGATCCGCGAGATCGTCCGCGAGATGCGGTTTAACCCTGGAAGTATAGCACAAATATCGTACACGACCTCGTCGCAAGGCGCTCGCTAGACGTTTGCCACTTTCATGCTTAATGCATTCAGTGTTATACATAATGTCGAGGTACACATTAAAAAGGCCGCGATATACCCGCGCTCTGCATATTCGTTATCTATACAATCTTATGCCCGCACCTCGCAGTTTGCGTTGATACGCACGTATTTAGGTACATATGGAGTATTAAACGTCGCTTGCCAGTCCGCTAACCTTAGAGTTACATATCTGCAATAGCTGCAAGCGACGCTGAAATATCCCTGTCGGATTATCCTACCGTTCTACTGCGGTACCCAAATCGGATTAGCAACGTCAGAGGGTGTCATTAACTTGACCTGCTACTAACTAATTTCGCGCATCTGATCATCCGTAACGATCCGTCGATTACTACTTAGTTTGCGCTCGCCGATCTATCTTAATTATATGTATATAGTATTTAGATTGGGGAGCGATATAATAGCGTATATCGTGCATTAAGTAATGTCACGCGCGTGGTATTAAACGATCCGGTCGTTTTTCCGCGTGTTTTATTTCGCGTTAATCAGCGGACTGAATACTTCGTGTCGCCGCTCTGGTGGAATATATTCGCGTGTACGAAGATATTTACGTCGCGTCGACGTGTATTTGCCTCCGACGTGCCCTGCTTACGAGACCGCAGGAAAAGTTCGAGCGCACAAATTCGCGGCTAATGTCGAATGTCGTGAAAATCGTTTAAAATATAAGTTAAAAGTTGTGCCCGGCCGGAGTTCCACCGCATTTGGTAATGGAGTTTGCGCAAATACCACTACATACGTATCCAGAAATCCTGAAAAGCAGCTTAGCCTGTCGATATTTTCTAGGATCACGTAACTACAACTCAACCTTTAATCTCCCAGGGGTGACAAAGGTTATGCCTGCGGCGACCTCGCGAGCTTTTGCACCGATCCAATGCATACGTAAGAAGCTTCGTCAGATGAATGCAACCTTGGTTACTTTCCCAGGCATCTCTTCATTCGAATGTCTGACAGCTTCTCCTTTAAATAAATTTTCTCGCTCGGTTGAACAGGCGCCAGCTATGTTACAAATTACTCTTCGCGTTACATATTTATGAAGAATACGCCATCGCGCGCGCATTTATCATCGCATCTACAACCACTCTAACTTGCGCGCACGTATATTCGTACGTTCACGCGTCACATGCTAACTGTGCCGGTTACGCGTTCTCTTTCCGAGGTTCCTTGCGACCATACCGTAACACATACTTTTTAATATTGAAACTGTTGCATTTTATTTATCTTCAAAGATTACATATTTTACAATATTTTTTCGTTCTGTTATACATTTCTTAGAGCTACTGGCGATAGTGTTTTGGTATTAGAGTCGTATCGCTAGCAAGATAGGAGTATATCGATTCGCGGTTAGCGTTAATTTTATGCAAGAACGAAGATGACATCGTAGTTACGCTCCCGGGAGCTTCGTCGATCCAATGCATACGTAAGAAGCGTCACCAAACGGGCGCAAGCACAGTGCCCTTAGCAAACGTTCCCCGCAGGCCCATTTATCGATTCCATGCCAACGGAAAGCTTTCCATTAGCGGCGTACCAAGGCGTTCCTGTACGTGCTGTACACGTTACGACGATGTGCATTTACTTCGTTCGTACCGGGCACTCTGCCTATTGTAGCCGGCCAATCGTTATTGCGAAATCGCGTACAAACGTACATATATACTTTACTTACCTCCTCGCTGTTGCGTACAGCGATGTGTACGTCTATTATGCGTAGGGTGACTCCGGTATATACGCCGCACACTTATGAAAAACTTAATTTATTAAATATTATTTAATAAATTAATGTTTAAAATAAACGAACTATATCAGTAAAAACTTTGTACTGTTTACTACTATGAAAAAATATTAGAAATCCGAAATATATATATTTATTTTTCGTATTATAATAAAAAATAAACTTTTTGAAACCCTTGTATTTTTGCCATATATCCCATAGGGATTACTTATAGGGGGGTATGTACGGTTTATAAAAAATTTACAAATAATGCATATAAATAAGACGTAAAATGACACAATAACTTATAAAATGCGTTTATAAAGTTTTATTAAGAAATAAAAATGATAAATATGTATATGAAGTAATAAGTAATAATTACAATCTTCCTACATATATTAGAAATGTTATGACAAGAGGTATATATTTCACGTAATGCGTTTATTGCATTTAGTGCACTGATTTCAATCTGCGCACTTTGTATGCTTTGGGCATAAATCCCGCCCGCTAAAAATGCCGTATATCCCAAACAGGTAGGATATACAAGACAACAAACTGAACAAAGAATACGAAAACAAAGCACTTGTATTTTGCTATACAACATGCTTTACTATTCCTCTACACGTATGTAACACGAAATAACCACTAGATCTTTTACACGCCCTACAGTAATCATTTTATGTAGATTATAATTTATGATAACGCCACTTATTAAAGTGACAAATCGATTCAACTCACAATAATTTCGTTAAAATTAACAATAAGAAATTGAAATTATAACTCAATACTAATATAACATAAAGGCATGTAACAGAGTAGTTGCGAGAAAATTACCTCCACGCCTTCTATTTTTTTTTACTTCTGCGGCGTAAATCCCAGCGCGGCGTATTTGCCGAAGTTATCCTAATATGCCGAATGACAAATCAATAATGCAGCTTACACGTATGCGCGTTTTCCATTTTATCGCATTGTGCGTGTGTTAGCAGCCGATGAAAAGTAGTACGCCATTTCCGCACGCACTTTGTTGACCCAGCTCGGTTTATGTCAACCGCGTTATTGTGCGTCTATCAACGAGAATTTATTCGAGTAGACATATCGTATCGTCAAACTAAATAAAGTCGCGAAATAAAAATTAAATGACAAAGGATGGACAGAGGCAAGCGTGTAGGCGTGAGTGTGCGTGCGTGCGTGCGTGCGTGTGTGTATGAATCTGTCAACGATTTTTTAAAAATATTTTTCGATGGAGGTGGTTTCCCTATTGACTCTATTGAAAATTAATTAAAAACACACTGTATGAACGTATGTGTTTCAAAATCATGCAATTTTAACTATTCTATAGTTCATGAAGAACAAGAGTCCGGTTTGCACGAATACGATTATTTTACGGAAATAAAATGGATTAATATACATCATGTCGGTAGACTAACAGCATATGTCAAGTTAAACGGATGAACTAAAGCTCCTGGGAAACAAGAACTATTATAATGTTACAGCGCTATTATACTTTGTCTTCCAAACAACTTTAAATGCTCGCATTTCATGGAGCGGAAATATACGTTCCATTAACAGTTTACGATTTTAGTAAATAATGTACCCATACGTATTTGTTTCGGCGAAATGTTCGATTCGGTGAGTTCCAATCGTCCCGCCCGTGTTGCGATTCACATAAATCTATTAAGCTAGAGAAAGTAGGGTAGAGAAATGTCGCAATTCCAAATCGCGTTCAAGTAAAAAAGATCACGAAAACGCGATGTGAGAAACGCGTTTTCACTTCTCCCGCTCGGAAATAATAGCGGTGCAATGGACTTTATTGCCCTAGGCGCTACACCGTGCAATAAAATGGGATACGCACTTTTCTCCTCTCGTCTCCCGCGTTGCAGCGTATAATATGTCGCACATATAAAATGGTTGACACGAAGAGCGTAAAATGCGTTGAAAATTTCGGAAATTTTGCCAAAGCAGCGTGTTCTTTCTGGTACTTACTCTTCCTGGCATATAAATCCCAATTATGTTCCTTACTATTTTTATTTTTATACTATATCTCATAGATATAAGTACAATGTGAACTCTGCTTAGAAAAAATTTATATATAGAAGACTAAAGAAAGAAAATTAAAAGAAATATACCTCTGATTTGATATACTGATCGTTTATCATTATATAATAGGTTACATACAGTTACTTTTTTCCGTGAGACGCAGACTTGTGATATAGGTACATACATTTACAAGTTTAAAGAGAGAAATAAATTCTTTAAAGAATTATTTTTATGGGAAAGGATTTTTTCTATGACATAAGAGCCTATAAATAAATACTTTATGTCTCGATATTCGCCGTTAAAAATTCAAATGCTTATCAATAATTTCTTATCAGTAATTATGGCGTTAATACATTTTGTGCTTGTATATATAAAAGGAGAGAGTTGATTATATCAAACTAAAATTTCATGATGATATTCCGTTTAATAACGAATAATCGCTGGTTTTGGAGTATTGTGATATTTTTTAATTTTGCTGTGACATTTCAACACAAACGAACGAAAAAAATTTGTACTTAAAAAAGCTTTATTTTAAAAAGAGTACATTTAAAGTTCATTCTCTGAATGTCTTATGAAATTAAAACAATATTTCTCTGCAAATTACGCTTTTCAAACTTAACAGATCCTAATATTAACGTTTTTGCTATTTTTAATTTAGAAAGTTTATCAATGTTTTTTTTGCTCGTGGAACAAGAAATAAAGTTTTATAAAAACTCAGAACTCGATTCTCCTTCATTGCTCATTTTCGAGAGAAACTCTGCTGTTTTTTAGTGTTCATGAAAACACAATGTGATATTAAAACGTAGACAGACAGGAATAATTTATATTTAGAGAAGAGATTTATTTTTTAAAAATATGTTTAATACGTATTTCAATTCCACGCTATCTTTCATGAAATTAAAATAACATATTTTTTGAAAAACAATTTGATATGTTGATTTTCCTTCTTTATTCACGTTATTTTCAGCGTAGCGTGTATACATAAATACGTACAAATATTTATGCGCAATTAATTAGTAAGCACATTTCCTTTTTGTATGATGTATCTACATGCGCGTTAGATTTTGTACGATAGGACGAATGAACGGATTGTGCATCGCGTAGAGCAACATAAGATATATTACGGCGTGTGTACATATGAAGGGACGAACAGGGCGACGCGTGCACAAAGAAAGTGCGCGAACGAAAAGAAACCAGGAGGAGGAAAATGTAGGAAAAAATAGAGAAGCGCAAGAGAGATAAGAAGAATCTCTGCGAAGGCGCGAGAATTATAAGGAAGCGACCGTGCAAAAGGGAGGAGGAAGGAAGTCAGCGTGAAAAGTGTGCTGACTTTTATTACTCGTCGTTCATATCCGTGTACGTACACTTGCGCATGTAGTTTTCGCATATATATTCTGCTAACTCTGGACCTGTCTCTGTATGCTGAGCCGCCTGCACCATCCATCCACCTTTTATATCGCCGAAAATAAGGTGCACGGTCTATCAAGCGGCTGTCGCGACCATTGCCTGCAAGGCAAACACGCCCCGCCTTTTTTCCGTCTTTCTTGCGAATAAATAATTCGCTCGTGTATACGCGTCGCGTCAAATTAAGTGTTTATTATCCCCTCACGATGGCAACGATAAATTTCTCGAAGCGGCAGTTAGTGCTTCTCGAGGAAGATTCGTGCGCCATTCTACCAACGAACTTGTGCACGTTTAGGGAAACGTATCATACTCGTGTCTCATGCGAATTTCCTCCAATGAATTTCGCAAAGCTCGTATTTTTAACTTTTAACGAGAACACCGTAGATCTTGCTGATTTTTTAATTTTTACTTGTATTTCTTTTTTGACATGAATTGTTTCGTTACATATTCATATTCTTTTTTGTTCATTATCTTCATTCTACCACTAAATTGCACCACTAAATTAATCTATTATACATATACTTCATTCATTATTTAAACCCTTTTAATGTACGATACTCTGGTTCATAAGTCGAAATCAAGTTAATATCGATTGATTTTTCGGTCATCTAGTAAATATCAAATTAAGCGGTCCTAAAAATCAATCGATTTCAAATCGAGTCGTGAATCCAGGTATATATATGTATAATATATATGATTATGGAAAGCACATTTCACAAAAATATATTTTTACAATTAATTTTCTAGTTTTAAAGGAAGCAACATATGGAGAAGAGCAACACTCTAAATAGGAATGACAAAAACATAAGTAGTAATAAGAATATAAAAATTAAAATTAATATAATTTTAAAATATTTTATTTTTAAATATGAATAATATCGCAATAAAAATACGCTACTCTTAAATTTTGTGGGATTGTTTTCAAGAAGGGTGATATACTTTATACAGATAAAACGCATCCTCTTTTCTGTCATACGTTACGTACATTTCCACATGATTTTTGTAGCCTCCCTCTGCCTCCCTCCCTCTCTACAGTAGCGAATCGTCAATTCTATCCGATGCAGTTGCACATTGCGTTTTAAAATTCACGCGTCAACGGTCGATATCGCGATGACACAGATATCTCGCCCAATAAGAGGAGGCTGCATACAGGAGATTCTACTACCCATCCGCGCGGACATCGATCCATTTCCGTGACACATCTACGGTATATGATTTCAGCCTTACAACCGGATATCCGTTTCTCCATTACTCCCACTGAAGAACACTTCGTGTAAATCAAATTTGGTTATTCACTGTTACCTTAATGAAATAATGCGCTATTAATGGAGGAAATTGTTCAACATATGAAACTATTTAATGAGAATTTTGTGGTACTTAAGTTTCAAAGTTAAAATGTGTATTTTTAAATTTTAATATAATATATTTATTATTATCTCGGAATCAGAGCAATTAATGTTGTTAATAAGGAAAAAAGACAAGTATATATAAAACTTTTATTGTCAGTTTACGAAATGATATTGGTTGTTGCAATTCAGTAATATATTGAATGTACCTTCAATGCATTTTTAATTAGAATAGGCTATAGGTATATTTTAATTTATCTTGCACAAATAAAATTTTAACGTAAAGCGCAAGACAGACTTCGTTGCTAAAGAATAATATTTTATTTATTTTAACGTTTAACTTTATTCAATTCATCTCTTTGCAAATCAAAATACACAATTCAGTGTATTGCATCAGTGCCTACCTTCGAATGCGTCACATTAAAGACACTTATAATACAACATGACATCAAGCAGGAATTCTCCTTTGCATTACGTTACGATACGTTCGACCTAATTTTGTTCTATTAATTAGCACTTCAGGACCGCGATTTTCACTCGAAAGCCAGGAAGCCGCGCGGCGTTTCCGAGAGCGCTTCATGGTGCATAATTAATGGAGGTACCTCGATGCGTCCTCGGATAGAGAAACGTGTGGCTTTTGAAGTTACTTGGACTATTCACATCTCGATTATGATCGATTTTTGTAAAATTTACCGATAGAACATAATTTTAATCTAATTTTCTAAAATCGCCGAGCGTTACACAGGAACGATAACTGATAGTAGTAAAAGTGACAGATTTTTCCGACCGCGACATACGTAACATATCCACCGCGTTTTATTGTTGGATTTGCAGAATCGCTTTGACAGACGCGGTCTTTCCATTTTCGTCAATCCGATTGTTCCGCTTAACGTTCACCGCGTGTTCTCAACGTCTGTGCATATGCACACTGATAAATAGGCGGATGTGCAAAGCGCTCAGGTGATACAGACTTGTAAACCAGAATTGGCGTAATGGAATAAATCTATTATGCCACTTTGCATATGGGTGCCCCTGTGTTTCTGTAGGAATAACATAGCAATTCAAATTGAATGGAAAAAGTTATTTTTTTAGCACGCATGAAAATTTAAAATCTTTTTTGAACTTTTCATCTAATTTTATTTTTTATGATTCCCATTATTCTCGAGAGGTTTTACTTTGTTTTTTTTTTTTATAAAAAAAAACAATATTTTATATAACTCATGATTATATTCGATTACATAATATCTTTTTACATAATATTATACAATACTTTTTTTAAAGTATATTCTAGTATAACGACTTTTATGTATATATTTATATATAATGAGTTTATTTTTAAATTATTTGGAGCGTTCGTGCGTTTTTATGTCCTTCATAAATTTTTTACATCCTGTTCTTGCTGATTTCATATTCGCTTAATTCCTCTATTATGCAATCTGGCCTATCATTTAAATGATTGCAATAGATGGGATCTTGCCCTATAATATAGAACGCAGACAATTTGCATGTCGAGAAGTCAGGCAGCTTTATAAACCCGCCAGCATTGTAATTCTCAGCGTAATGCCTTGAACCTGCAGATGCTCTTGATGTAAGTGGAATGCAACAGTGCGTATCACGCGCGGAGTACTCATTCCACGAATCATCATTCCATTCACTAGTGTTCGACTTGTGGAAGTTACGTTTGGAATTTCTACATAGATACAGAATGCACTATAGTAAAGTTCGTTAAGGGCGCTGCATGTGACTTGTATTCGTGTCGAAAATACAGTATTGATTTGTGCAGAGTTACCTATATTTTCATGCATCCGCAAGTGCAATAATATAAATATACAAGTAAATAAAATGTAACGAATAAGTAAAATTAATAAAACGGTTTGTGCTCTTACTTACTCGTTCTATTTTTCTTCGATATAACAGAGGAAATCTTATATCAAAATTTTATCTTTTTTACATATCGTACATTAATATTACATAATAATGGTAATATTAATACTATCTATATATTATATGACCCAGGTGATTGATGTGCTTTCTATACTAATTGTGTACTATATACAAAAATTTAAATTTACCCCCAAATTTGAAATTAATCTAAATTAAAATTGCTTAAAATAATTACAAATAAGGTTCTCTCCTTTTTTAACGTATAAATTATACTTATATCATGAATAACATCCTCAAATTCAGAATTTTTTATAAAACTAAATAAAAGTACAGTTCTAAGGGATTAAATGAAAAATATTCCCATCTATCACAAAATGCATTAAGCTAAGCTTTACAAAGATCAGCGATATTAACAGAAATTTTCATTGATATTACGATGAAATATCAAATTATTCGAGCTTGAAATCACGTTTTTATGCGTATTATCGACTGCATTATTACATAGCGGACATACCATATGCATGGCACTCGTCTCTTTGGAGCGCTGGTATGGCGATTATGCCTATGTATATACGTGTAACATACCAAAAGATACGGTATTTGGGTCATTTATGGAAATTTGATAGAAAATGAATGCAAGTATCTTATCAGCTATTCATGTTGCTTTCGTGTTGCGAAATTACGTAGAGCTTGTGTCGCAAGAAATTCCAAACTGTTGGCCCCAATTTTCTAAGATAAACATTGTAAATCAGGGCCAACGTTAAACACCTGTAATACCATTCGTACGTTCACACATACACGCGCAAATATCGACAATAATAGTAATTTTCAAAATATATAATAAAGGAAATGAAGCAATTAATTAATTAAATTCTTAAAGTTATATTACGAATTATACGTACGTGTTGATATATCGAAGTATAAAAATCAATATTTAAATAAGTTTCGAGTTATTGATTCGTAATAAAATTTAATATAATATAAATATTATATAAATATTAAATATATAATATATTCAAGAAGAATTTTAGGTTGGTTAATAAATGTTACTGGAAATTTCACTTCGCAATTATGTATTCGTTGGTGAACGATACTAAATTTTCAGACAAACAAGCGTGAAGCTGAAACTTACACGTCACGAAACTCGCGCTATTCCGCATCATGATAATTGGTCGCCTCTTCATTGATCTCGCATGCCCTGGATTTCGCTATATTGTTTTACGAATGTATCAACGCGCATCAAGCACGTGCGGGAATGAGACTGTTTTAATGAAATTGCCAAATTTGATCAGCTACGTCCGTATTATTTATCTGCATACGAGCTACACAGTTGCTGAAACGCGCATTACCGAGACTAGAGTGTTCGGTTAAAACGTTACATCCTTCCGCGTGGTCACAGTCAACGTAGCTGTGCGCTACGTTTCCGGATGTGAATTATATTGAACACATGGCGTGTAACGAGCGGTCGTGCTTCTGTGAAAAACCATCCCTTTGTTGAGAAATCACTTGCTACCAGACGAGCACGCTTAAGCATTTATCGGGGACTGTCAGCTTGAGCCACTGAGAACCGGCGGCAAAATGCCGTAATGCTGCCACACAACGGATTCAAGATTAGTTTAACCGTTTGATCGTTACGTTAATTCTACCGGAACAATGTCGCGCCCTTATCGCGCAGATGTAGACACAAGTATACATCTCCGAGAACGTACTAAAGTGCGCGCGCGCGCGCACGCTTCGTCTGTTATATATCCTTTATCTTTAGAAGTTATCACAAAATCTACTATTTCGGCATATCTCGAAGAAGCATGATGTAGAATACGGTTTCATGTTATTACTTGAAGATTACGTAATTTTTAAAGATTAAGTGACACACTGTTCTAAGAAAAAATGTAAATAATCCGTACTTTTCTCGACAAACCAATAATTTCTTTTGAGCAAAAATAGAACAAATCTTTTCTACAGACGATAGCATACGTGTATGTCATTTTAGTTATTTTCTATATTAATTTTTTTTTTACTTATCTCGTTTATTGCACTATTTGAATTATTAATTGGCTAATTATTGGCACAGTAAGCTTAATAAAAGATAACGTAACAAATCGTAAAATTCTATTAAAATTTCTGTTTTGCTGTATATAAATTTTATCAAATTATATTTGCAATTTAAAATCAATTTTTTCTTATACGTTGAGATATATAAATAGCATTTTTTAATTACAATTAAAAACTATAATATATTTTTTGCGGACTTAATCTCAATAAGAGAAAGTGGTACGAGTAGATAATGAAACTTTATCATAAAATGTATATTCGATGCTTAATTTCACTATATAGATCTCTCTAATTTTAATTGGATAAAACGTAATCTTTAATATATTTAATGTTAAAAATTATGTTGTAGTGAAAGAAAGGCAACACTTGCATCATCGTATAATACAGATAATTGATACTTTATTACATTTTATTAAATTATAGCTGAACATAGAATGCTTTAAAATGATATATATATATATCATTTAAATTATTATTAAATATTAACGTTATAAAAATTATACGATATAAAATTAAAACTTTATTATTTTAAATATGGATTTATTGTATATATTATATGGATATTCGCGCCTGTTAATTAAATTCAGCTGATTTACGAAATGTTTTGATTAAATAACGAATTTAATTAAAGCATTTCCAAGCATAGAAGTCGATTGTTCAAATGATACTTGGTCGGATTGTGCATTCTCAATGAATCATTCCTTTCTATTCGAGAGTTAACGAGTAAGGGTAATCAGGGCACCAAAGCTCACTTCCCTTACGAATTCCGTCCTCGTATTTGCGATGATGTAGGTGTCACTTTTTTCATTCTATCGAAGGGCGAAGGGGAGGATATCGCATGGAATTAATTAAATAAATGGTGGGCGTCGCGTTGGCGTTCATCGGAACGACGTAACGGCGGAGGAAGGAAGGAAGGTATAGAATAAGGAACGTGGGAAGATTTTCTCTCCGAGAGGATTTTCCTCGTTCTTACTCTGCCATTTTGTCACTTCAATTCTCCATTCGCAGCTCACCGAGTCCATTATCTTCTAATGATATTATTAACTAGTACATTTTTGTGCGATATTATTAATATCACATAAGCACAATGCATAAACTGAAATTACCATTATTACTGATATAACTACATTAATGTGTGATTAAATCACGATAATATTTCATAAAATTAGTAACTTAGATATGAATATCCTGATAAATTTTCGACTTTTCCAAGGCCATGAAACGATATTTCTCTGACATTTACGTGTTCGAAACTTCTCTACTGCAATAATTAGGAATTATGACAAAGATGAATGGGAGCTAAAAAAACTCATGGAAATGAATACGAAGGGTTTTACCAAACTTTTAATGTGCTCCATATCGGCATACCGTCCATATTTCTCAGAAAGAAATTAAATTCTGTGGCGTAAATTTAACAAAAGTGCTGAATTCTCAGATAGTTGGCGCGGACGGAAATATGTTAAATATATCGCAATCTCCGTGCATTTTTCGTTTTAATTTTATTATGTCACCTTTTCTCAACGACGACATTAATTTCTCCTTCAAACGGTTCTTCTTAACTGCGTTGTACTGCGGTGTTGAATCCTAAAAAGGAAATTTGACGTTATCTCAATGAGGGAATCGTCGATCATTTGTAATCGCCTCGACGGGCGAGATGTTAAAGCGCCACGCGCTATTGGTCTTTAATTTCGCGATTATCCGTTCGACTGCGATCTGAATCAGAGACGCTCTCTTTAGTTTCAACTTTCTTTCAGCTCCTCTTTCTGTCTATCTCCCTCGTCTATTTTCCCTCTTTTATATTTCTCCCGCGCTACTCATTATCGTAATAGAGAATAATTTCTTAAAGCTCGGTCCTGCGATAACTATAAAACTGATCCGCCCGCGAGATTGAGGTCGTCTCGAATCGAATACAAAAGATAGAAAAAGAACAGAAAGTGGAGGCAAAGGAAGAGGGTATTCCGCGGAAATTGAGGAATAACGATCCCTAGGGATGGAAGGGACGGGAAAAATATTTCGTTACCTTCTCAGATTCCTTCCAAGATTCTTTCGTATTTTTAGATTGACATCTATTAGTCGCACTTTGCCAGTATCTTTATGCTTGTTCACACGGCAATAACACAATTTTAATTATTTGTTTCCCACGCCTTTGTATACCTCGTGAACAAAATATTCTTCTGATTACGAGAAAGATATGACTTGTTGAAAAGTCTCAAATATTTTGCTTTACTAAAACGAATCATTTAATGTGGGCTTGTCTGATTATTAGTTAATGATGTTAAAATCATTATTATATATAATATAATAATATAATTATATTAGCTATGAAATGATATATGCATAAAGATATGCAAAGCAATTAATTACAATCCCATTATTGATTTGCGAACAAACATAAGCAGATTAGCTAAATGACTAATAGATGTTGATCTAAAAATAGGAAAGAATCCTGGAAAATTCAAGAAGATAACAAAATATTCATAGATCAGAAATATATTACGAATTTATTTTATAATGCATGTAAGTTGTCAATAATTCTTTTTATGAACAGAATTCTTTGTATATGATCTAATTTCTATACATCTATTTCTATATATCTTCTTCTAAAATTGATATTACTATCAAATTCGTGTTAACAATAACTTTATAAGATGTAAATTTAAACACATTGCGCGAAAACATATCTAAAATTATAGAAAATGTACTCATATGCATCGTGTATTTTATTAACATTACATGCTAAAAACAATGAATTTCTTCTGAAGAGTAATATTTAATTTACTTTATTCTGTCTTTTTATTACAAAATAACAGCTATATCTTACCATTTTCCCGATTATCACTCTACACTTATTAAATTACCAATTTAATTTATTTTACAAAGATTAATTAATGTTCCAAAGATTATTTTCTTAATTATAACGGTACAAAAAATAAAATTTTACATATTTATTTTTCTTTTCGGAATAATTTATTGCGTTCTCTCATTAGCGACTCGTCGCTATTTACTGGGAATAATTAGTTTCACATGTCGTCACCACATCCGAAGAGCAGCCTCTGGCTCGCTCACGTTCGAGAAACTTTCTGCGTCGTTATTCAATCCCTCGATGAGCACGATTAAGAGACTTTTCCAAGCTTAACTTCGAGCCGCAAGCTAGTCAAAGAGATGTTTTGATCTGCCTCCAGCAAGTCTGGCTTTTGCTTCCTCCCTCTCGCTCTTTCCC
>NW_017257184.1:1287477-1289600 GCF_001594055.1 Mycetomoellerius zeteki
TCAGTCGTATTCCCGCCGTTTCTATGCAATGTGCCCTTTCTAAAATTAGTATAATTAGCTACAATTCTGAGTGGAATTAAAGTTGGGGATAAGATTACTTCTGTTCTTCCTGTCTCATCTCTCGAACGTCGCGCAATGTTTCTCCTTTACTTTCTTAAAACCGCAGCGTAATAAAATGTAAGCTAAAATATAATAAGAATTGTAAAAATACAATTCTTAAAGGAACATATCAGTATATAATATATTATGAATAATTATTTATTCTGTGTGATTTATTTTATGAAACTTGATTAAGATTAGTTACTTGAAAATTGTGTCGAATGTGTAAAAAAAATAAACTTTAACAATTTTCTATTTTAGTAAATCTAGCAACGTAAGAATATACGATATATCGATACATTGAAAAAAATTTACAGATTTTAAATAAATATTTGCTCCAAACTAACGAAATATTTATTTATGGTAAATAAATATTTATTCAAAATAAGACAGTTATGTTTAAATATTTAGTAAATATTTGTATTATTATTACATTTAGTAAATATTTCGTTAGTACTATATATATTGGAGTAAATATTTATTTAAAATCTGCAAATTTTTTTTCTGTGTATAAATGCGATAGACATAAATTTCAAATAAATAAAGTGAATATATGATTTCTCTTTTTAAAGATGAGGAAGGAACTTGTCTTCATGATATAAAAGAAACTCTTACTGTCAAGTTTATAACTATATATGTATTTATAGACATATCGAGAGCAAGAGAAGTAGAAGTTAGAAATAAACTATTCTTTTTTAAAAAAAAAAAGAATGTCTTATTGTCGAATATGTACGAATTTGATGAATGTTCTCTGCCGGCGCGAAAGTTTTGCAAAACAGAAATATAGCGGTCTGTCGTGAAGGTACATAAATTTTCCACAACCAAAAACAAATCTGAATCTCAAGATTTCATGAAATAGAAAACTACGGAATAATAAAATTGTTGCGATTCGTCCATTACTCAATAATCGTCAGATTGAACTAGACCTACATAGAATCGTTGTTTTGTCAATATATACTATATATATGTGTGTGTGTACGTGTGTATTTGAAATACAATAATAAAATTTTAATTTTGTATCGTACAATTTTTAAATTGTTATTAAAGTATCATTTTAAAGCATTCTACGTTCAGAGCTATATGAAGATGAAAAGTTCTATATATAAAGATTTACATAATGAAGCATTTTATACGACGTGTAGCAAACTTTATCGACATCAGATTCTTTGAGAAATCGGAAACCAATTTTTGCTTTGTTAGCAAAATTTAATAAAGTATCAATTATCTTGTATAATAGGTATATGACATAAGTGGTGTCGCCTTTCGCTACTTCATAATTTTTAACATTAAAGATTATAAAATTTGAATTAAAGTTATAGAGACTTTATACAGATAAAATTAAGCGAAGAATATACATAAGTTTTATGATGAAATTTCATTATCTACTCGTATCTCTTTTTCTTATTAAGTCCGCAAAAAATATATTATAATTTTCAATTGCTTTTAATCGTATTCACTTTGCAATTAAATTCCTTAGGAATAGTCACCTGGGGTGTTTTCACACCTCAGCGACGAAAAAATGTCAATTATAAAATATTGTTTTATATGGATATTGTTTAACATATTTGTTTCCTTTTTTATGACTGTTTTTTACGAATCTTTAAAAATGCAATTCCATCGAAAACTCCCAATAAAAAAACATTATATTAATTAAATTCTATATTTTTTGAAAAAAAATCATAATAAACTATTTAACGTACTTATTCTATTTAATGTTTTTACAATATGTTGTTAATAATAATGATTTTAATTGGGATGTAAAAACATCCCAAGTCATCGTTTACGTAAAAAGAATCTTTGACTGCTCCTAAATTGCTTCTTGTACTTCTTATCTTATGATAACACGTTGTATTCCATTTTCTTATTCCTAATATCTCATTCTGATATTTCATTACGTCTTGGCCGTTACTGTACAAATACGCAAGGCAGTATAGAAACAAGTCAGGTTGTAAGTTACTTGCATACTTTTCTTGTTACGTTTTGTTGCAAACACATAACTTGTTATTTGACTTGCTTTCCTGCTG
>NW_017257184.1:1289628-1302584 GCF_001594055.1 Mycetomoellerius zeteki
AGAAGGACGAATCAAGTAGCGAGCTACTTGTTTAGCTTCTCTACCTCTAGCTTTTTGTTGAACTTTGTTCGAAGCCGACATGAGTAGCGATAGACTTAACATCTTCTACGGGTCTCCCCTGTGGTCTATGCTTTACTAAAAGACACGATTTCATGAATTAATACATCGTTAGACGTTTGACTCAATGTATGATGTACGACGCAAATACGTACCATAAAATTCGGGCGCACGTGAAATTATCTCGGGAATCTTTTCATTTCCACCACGAGGAAGAACGAAATAATGATGCCATTTCGACAATCTCGGCTGGAGCTCGTTTTTCTCTTAACGAGAAACACACCTTCGTTATCCACAGGATGAAATGCTAACAAACGGACATTGCCTTTTATTTTGATAATCCTTTTTTAACTCATCTGCACAAAAAATCTTTAACGCTTGAGTAATCTCTCCAATACGATATAATTAGAACCATAATTGAAAATTTCTTATTTGAGGCCGTAATTCATTAAGATTTATTTGTAAAATTGTGTGAAAGTCTAACATTTATTATGTCTTATGCCTGATTGATGTATTTTATTATGAAATTCTTAATTTCCGATTATTCTCAATTAAGATTAAAGATTCAGTAATTAAAAAATATATTAAAGTGAAAAAATGTGTTTGACTTTTAAAACAATTTAAAGAAATTAAAGTATCTTGGATTGAAAAAAAATAAAAGCATAAGTATTACGATCAATGCTCGTTGGATTAGAAGCAAAAAGGCAAGGAAGTTGTAAATCGTTTTCTTGTTTTTTGCCAGAAAAGCTTACTCACCAAAGCAAGCGGCCTCAAGAACTGATTAAAAGCCCTTTGAAAAGTTCCTTGATTAAAAAGTCCTCAAATACGGGACACGAGTTATTGAACACGAAAGTTTCCTTACGAAAATGAAAATTTTCATCTCTTTAAAATATAGATTTATATTATTAATGTCTGTCATTTATATGATTTATCACTTATTGTTAATTCACTTTTTTAAACTTTAATTTCTTCTTAATTTAACAATCTAATTTTAAATATTTTTTATCGACAATTTTTATCGATTAAAATCAATCATATTTGTTTTAATTTATTTTCATTAAAAGCACTAGAAGTATTTTTATTATAGATTGGTCTAAATTGAAAATATCCAATAAAGTATTAGATGTACAAGTATGACTTTACGGATTTTTTGATAAAAAAAACGCATTAATTATAACGTATTGACATAACATAAAAATCATTTTTACTTTATTCAAAGTATGCTCCATATGAAGCCACAACCTTGGTCCATCTTTTAGACAATAAACGGATTTTACGTTGGTAGAAGTCTGGATGTTTTGAAGCGATCCAGTTATCAAGCCAATTTTTGATTTCTTCATAAGAGGCTTTCCATGCTCTTTATCATCCAAATCAAAATTATTACTTCTGAATCGTTTAAACCATTTTTCACACATGCTTACCGATGGAGCATGTTCTTTGTAAGCTTCCACAGGCAAACGACGACTTTTAGTTGCACTTTTTTTTTAGAAAAAAATAATGAAGTAAAACTTCCTGCAAATGGCGTTTTTCCGATATAAAATTTGACATTCTCAATGCGATAAAAATAATAGTTATTTACACTTTAGTCAAATGAAATGTACTACGTTTTAAAACTGCGTATACACCTTTTAAGTACATGTATTGCCAACTTCAAATAATTTTTTTTTATTTATTAGAAATAAAGGAGGCACATGCGCTTTGAACCACGGCCAGACGGCCATCTAGCTCTAGAATACATAATTTGTGCTTACCTTACACTAGTTACACACTTCAAATAATACCAGCAGTATAACTATACCACCATCTATTGAAAATCCATAGTCATATTTGTACACCTAATAATATTTATTAAAAATTATAACGATAATTTATCAATCTCGAAGTTATAGAAACTGTTTTTTTTTTTAGCACAATGAAAAGCTTTATTCTACTTTGATCATACAAGTATTGTATTTAAATATAACTGGAAAAAGACAAGGGGTCTAAAAAGAGACAAGAATAAATATTCAAATAAAATACTCGAACTGTGTACCAAGTGAAAGGCTTTAAAGTACTTTAGTGGAACAAAAGCGTATAATTGATGCAAACTCCCAAGCGGAAAAGTTTGCTGCGAGGGTAAAAGCGGATGGCCGAATCTGTCTGATTTGTAGAACTGTTGAAAATGGAACAAACGGCGCGTGCCAAGTTTTCTTTTATACGTTGAAATAAAATTAAAGAGCAACGTTTGTGAGTCTCGAAACAACGTTAAGCCGGTCATTGACACGAATACATAGCAGCGACTGAAACCATGAATGTGATTTTAGAAATTTGTCTAATGCTGCAGCACTCATGGAAATCAACTCTGTGCCACTTGTCCGATCTTTGATGTAAGATGGAAACAGATCAAAGAGATCTTGCCTAACGAGAATTTGCTGCCTCCATTAGCGCAATAGCTAACCCAGGAGGCTTTAGGAATAAACATTTGCCGGTTAAAAAGGGAATACCATTAGTGTGTCGATAGCGAGTACTTTGCGATGCGCGGCGGCTCGAAAACACTTTGCGACACACGTAATGCCTGTAACAGGTCGCCGCCTTCGGATATTTACAGAACGATAATTCGCAAAGAACTTACTTTTGCAAGCGAAAACGCATCAATGACTACCGTCGCGTCCTGGGAGAAGAAGTTGCGATCCGAAAAACTTTCATAATGGAACGGGGGTTCTACAACTAACAAAAGTATATAAAGCACTAGCTCGATAAATAAGCACGACCAGAATTCTCTAACTCGTACAATAAATTCTGCGCTGTTACGAATATCTCCATCGCGTTTCATGCTTGCCCGGAGTTCACTTTCGACTTATCTCTTAATTAATTAAAAGTTATAGTGGGTACATTTCTACCGACTGTCTGCAATCTATGTCATAACGCCTTGCAGTACACACCAATGATCATCAGAAATATTTTAACATTTATACAGATACTTAGAAAACGGAAAAAATACATAGTATAAACCGCATTATAATCTATTCTATTCTCATCTGTTTAAGATTACAGGAAGATACTATTGTTGTTTTGACTATTCTTACTTTCTCGAGTATTTTTGTATAGAAATTTGTGCACGCACCATCTGGATCTATTTGTAAATCTCAGCTTACACCGATGTAAGTATAATCTTTCAGATTTACAATAATACTTCGTGTATTGACTTTAGATTAAGATGAATGCTAGAGATATCTCGTGATGATACGCATTTATCAATTACCTCACGATTGCTCGACTAATATCAGTAAGATTAAACGCGGCGGTCATGTCCACCGCAAGAATCAGACGCAAATCGCGCGAATTATCATTGAAGCTCAAATCCACGCGTCAACAAACGGTTACGTTCGCTAATATTGACGTAGCGTTAATTCTCCAAACCGTGATCTATTATTCCATTAAACAAGATTTCACTCGGGGGAGCGTTTAGAAGCGTGCACAATAATTTCTGACTTGTTCAGTTGCGAGGCACTCTCGCCGCATAAAAGCCCACGAACTTTTCCACGGTGTGCGACCTCCAGTGAATACCTACTGACGCTACCAGGTTAGCTCTCGTAAAACTTTTTCTGAAGCTCGAGTTTAAATTGAAAGTGAGCTCTAAGCGCAAGTAAAATCGTCCTTCACATCGGACGAATTTCCCGAGTGGGCACAAAGATAATTCCAAAAATAAGCGTGTCAACGATCCGTACCGACATTAAATAGGATTTCGGTTGCGAAAATCTAGGACTGGAGACGTTAAAGTTAGCTGGAATTCTAAACGTCGAAACTTTCGGCGCGCATAGCTCACCGGAACAGCAACATTCAGCTTTCGTGTTCTCTGGAGAATTTAATTGTGTGGAATAACAATTTATTCGTTTATCGTGCCGAGCGAAATATATCGGAAAAAAAGAGGAATAACAGAATATTTTAAACTTTTATTCCAGAGAACGGAAAACAAATTTCCGTTCACTAAATGAAACTTGTCTGGCATTTGTAATGCACGCAATGTGATTATCTGGATAAATAATAGTTTCATTGTAATTACGGCTTTTATTAAAAACGCGTAAATTGTAAAATTACTAGTAATTGAGTAAAATGGGATTTTAATCTACATAAGTTTCTTTCAGCAATAGCAAATTCCAAAATCTAAAAACTTTGAAAAATCACGAATGTTATAAAATGGAATACGATTATATATACGATCGCATATTTCTAATTTTTCCAAATTAGATCAGCATACTCTATTAATAAGTAAAGAATTTCATGGCTTTATTAAATGCACAATCTGTTTGACTAAAAAGATACATTTTCATGCATTTCATGAATTTTTAATATTTATGGTTAAGATTTAATATTTATGTAATAATGTCCAATGTTAAATTAAATATATTAAAAATTAAACGTACAATATAATATTCAATTAAATGTACGACCTGCCCAACTAACCGACATATTTTTGACGTAATTAATAAATATTTAATAAATATGGGTTTCAAGATTATTAATATTTATGTTAATGTCATGAATTTACTTTGTTACGTAGACTGTTACATTGCATTTCTTATCTAATTTAATATTAATTTCTTTATTTCACTCTCTAGAATTTATGCCAAAATAATTTAAATATTGTGAATTCTTAACATGAGTAAAATAATTGTTAAATCATCAAACGTCATATAGCATTCGTAAAATGTAGTAATTGTTAAATAGCATAGCCAGATAAATGCTACATATTTGCAAGAATTGAGTTCTTTTATCAGTTCTGTCATTATACAGTAACGCTTCTATTCTAGATAGATGAACGAAAAAAATAAAGAATGTTTTCCATTAACGCAGTCAGTAATTTGAAGTTTATTTAATCCATTGGATTTAATACAAATAATAATTGTGCTATCGAAGTTGTTGCTGATTGCTTCAAAATCGAAATTTTGGCGAGTCTATTTAAAGTTTTTCGTAAAACTGATGTAAACAACATCTGATATTTATATTTTCAAACAAAAAGCATGAAATTGCGGATAAATATTAAATATGAACATATATATTTTAGTTAAAATTAAAAATAGTGCGAAAAAGATACATGTCGTTTAAAAGTTGTGTAATTTGTATTTCCATTTTTGTTTTCTTGTATGAAATTTAATTTGTACTTTATCGCGTCGTACAAACCATGGAACGTGTAAATATTTTATTCGTACTTTGCTATCATTCGTCACGCTATCAGCAGTATAGCCATGTCTAACCATGTCATGTTTGATTGAACATTAATTATAACTCGTTTAGATTACATCGAGGAAACGCATAAGCAATATACATATGTCGATATACATAATTCTTTTGCATCCACTTCGTTGGGTTATCTCATCATGACTCGTCAACCATGAGATTTTGTCGAGGTAATCTCGTGTTTCTCTTTCCGTGTTGCCATGGTACTCAGTACAGACGAGACTTTAACAGTCCAATTAACTGAGCGGCGGGAATCAATCAGGTTAACGATCGGAAAGAAATGCGTTTTCCTGGACTCCGCAAATCTCTCGTGTATTTAATCAGCACGCGCAGTCCGAGTAGTTGCGCGTTATGCAATTCTCGAACGGATAAGAGTGTTATGCGAGCTAACACGAGCTTAACTCGTTCGTTCGTTATGGAATATAACGTAAGGTGTTAATTTTCTCGAAGGAAAGATGTCTTACGCAATCTGAACTCGTTAACATTCTGTCGTCCATTAAACTTACCTTCTTCTCTATTTCAAACTTTGAAAGTACGTTTGAAAATGAAAAGTTTGCACCGAGAAGTATGGTATAATCCATGCAATAATACAGTTCTTGCGTGTACACATTCATATCGCAAATTGGAGAGAAAATCACGGTACACATAATGTTTATTCATCATCAATTTGTTGTTAAATAATGATTTCAATTGTAAATTATCACCTATTATTAGATACAAAGCATTTAGCATTTTTTATTTTAATTTAAAACAGTTTCTTTATTTCTTTCCTATTCATAAATTTAAAAATAGAGTTTCATTAATTTTTCTTTAATATATAAAGCTTGAATCTTTTTTGCAAAAAAAAACCTTTGTTTTCTGCAAACACATTTTTGCAAAGAAAAATAATAGAATTCCATATTAAGTATCCTTTAAAATGTTATTAAAATGAATTTTGTATAAAAATAAACCGAAGAACGAAGCTTTTATCTATTTTTTTTTATCTATTTGTGTTTTCGAACATTAATTTATTATATAGCGCTTTAATTTTCAAACATAATTGAGGAACATCAACACTTCGAAAGTTTGGACATTAAAACGAGCAACTGTAATCTTGTTTGAAGTTCCAATGTTTACATTGAAGAAAACTGACGCGATGTCTATCGATCAGAATAATTTTGAATTTACTCCGTGGACACGTCACTGCCAGGAGTTCGCCGCGAAAATCGAGGTGTCAACGACATACATTGCCGTTACGAACTACGCGGAATTAGCGGCGCAGCGTCAGCAATTTTCCGTTCCGTACTTTTCTCACGACTCGCGGTATGTTCCTCATTTTCGCTGCGTTCAGTGGTGTAAATTTATCGTTCGTGCAGCGCAGCACAGCGCGACGTCGAGCTCCTCACTAGCGAGCACCGATGGCACCCCGCGTGGCTCCGAAATTGTTTTGCACTTTGAAAAGCGTGCGATATCGCGTACGTCCAAGAGATCTGATACGTTGCACCAAACCGCAAGCCGCTGCGTTGCATGTGCCAGAGCAAACACCATGCGAAGCGCAAGTATTTTTTGTGCAACGCAACTTTCAATGAGTTAGTGGCAAATATATCCATGTACGCGTTGTAGCAATCTGTGTCCGCATATTTCGGACGAAATATTGCATCGGTATTTTTAATTTAGCACTTTATTCGCATCTGTTTTTTTATTGTTAGATCAATCAATAATTTGCATTATTTCTTGCAAATCTTAAACCGTAAATCGCTCTAATCGCTCAATATCAAAAATTGTTTTTTTTTTCCAAATTTCAATTATGTACATATTTATCGATTTTATGATGTTAAATGAATATATTGAAACTATCAGATATAATATTAAAAGTTGAAGTAAATACTGAAAAAGAAGAGTTTAATTTTTAAGATATTAAAATATTTTATTTTTGTCTCTTAAAATTAAACGCTTCTTTTCTTAGTGAAAAGGAGAGGGAAATAAAAAAAAAAAGAAATTGACTCAAAAATATTACGAATTATATCATTATATATTACTGATTATTATAAATGGAAGAAATGGCTTCAGCAGAAAGCTTTTTCATTGTAAAAAATATAAAATAGGCTTTATGATAAAAACTCAGTAAATTCAACGATGTCAATGCTACGCCAGGTAAAATTCATTCTCAGGTTGGACTACGTGTACGTTTCCATATGCACATCAGTAGACACATGAAAATCTTATTTTCTCTGTTGAGTTTCTCTGTGTTATTCACGTTGGCAGCCGACTTTTAGGTGCATGATAAACGAAGTTTTCTACATGCGAACAAAGTTTCTCATTCCAAATACATCACACGCGTATTTATGTATGTGGTAAAGATGGACATAGAGTCGTTAGTTGAAGACTGCAATATTAATCGGATGTTTTTCTTCCAGGAGGACTTGGAACCTCGCGAGGATGCGGGACCGGCTCTCGTGGTACATGGTCTTCTTGATTCTGCCGACAATCCTTTTGGCCAGGTCGCTCGATAAAGGTGAGCAAAGAATAAGGATCTTTTTTCTTCTTGAAATAAAAATTAATATTTCGCAGATGATACCTACTCTTATTTTGAACATATATAAAATAATTGAAATTCACGGAAAAAACGGTTTTATTAAAATACCTAAAAATTTAGTTAGACTTGAAAATAATTTTGTTTGAACCATAAAAATAATTGTAGGACGCTTAAACTAGTTGCAAGAACGTTAAAACTTTTTGCAGCATTGTTACCAACGTTTAAGCATTTTACATAATTATTTTGATGGTCCAACAAAATTATTTTCAGATTTGGCGTTTGTAAATACTTCGGCAAAATTGTTTTTTTTCTACTTTTTGTGATATAAATACGAACATTTGCTTGTTTATTTATTACGCCTATTGTTTGCAAGAGAAAGCAAATTACATTGACATACCTTAATACGTCCAATATATTTTTCATTTAATCATTCAAAATATGTATGAAGATAACAATCGCATAAAATATTTTTCACATCATTAAGCTGCGTTAAAATGAAATTTGAACATAAAATATATAATTATATTGAGTAAAATAGAATTACAAGCTCGTTTTATCGTTGCTATTGTCGACGTCATTAATATCTTTGTTATGCAAGGAAGATGAGAAATACCAATAATAATGAACATGTATATGTAATTTAAATGAGATAAGATATATATTTCATCATGAGAGCGGCATGATAAAACGTGGAGACATAGAACTTGATAAATTCCTAGGGGCGTTGTACTATTAAAAAGGAGATGGCCCTTTTTATGTATTGAACGATGCATTATAATAGCTCGACTGCGGTTCATAAAGGGAGCCTTTTAAATTTTGTGGAATTATAGAATGCCGCTTATATATATAGATATATATAGATATATCGGGTGAATAAAGCTTTCACTTTCAATTGACGCGGAAATCCGCGAAAATACCTATCTTTTCAACGTCCATCATAGAGACATCAATAATACTGCTTTTCCGAATATAGCATAATTACAGTAATTTATAAGAAATTTTTATGTTTATTTTCAAATTAATGCTTTTTACGCTTTTATAAATATATCAAGGAAAATTGGAAAAAGTCAGTAAGAAGATATTTCCTCGCGCGAGCGTAGTGCTCTTAACGTAAAAGCTTCTTAACGTTAATCGCAGGTGAAATTTGAATGAGTTAGTTCGAAAAGTTTCGCTCGAAAAGTTAACACTTGAATTTACATTTCGCGATACAAGTCGCATTAGGACGTATTACGTTCATAAAGTATTAATCGCATCTAAGAGAAGCAATATCGCGAGCAATCTTCTAATAATTACTTCCTTGCCAATTATACCGAGGTAGAGTGCAAATGTATATTATTTTATATCGCGTTCTAATGCATTAATGCTTAAACTTGAAACGCCAATTTATTTTTTTCCAATCTTTGATATCAAACGTTTAGCGTGCATATAATTATTTTAATTTAACATTCATTCACCGACATTACAGCGCAATAAATGCATTTTTATTCACGGTACAGTTAAAGCAAACTAAAATTCACGTTAAAGAAGAAAGTAGAACAAAAAAGGAGACAACGATATGTGAATATTTAATTTTTATTTATTCTTTGATAAATTGTGATAAAAATGAGGTTAATTGTTCACATATCAAAAGATGTAAAAAATTCTATATTAACCATTATTTTCGGTAAAAACTTCTGATAAATGAGATTAATTATTCGCATATCAGAGATGTAAAAAAATTTATTAATTATTATATTCAGTAAAAACGTATTGCATTTCTCAATTCTCTAACAACTCTATTAGTTTAAAACATTAATATAAATATTTTTTATATTTTGGTTATATTCAGGCTGTAGACTTGCAAAATTATCTAAATGCAATCTCCGAGAACTACATCGTGTTATATATAGAACTAAAGCATGCAATAAATATTTTTCTACAAAGACATCTGGTTTATCTCTGAAAATATACATTAACAATAAGACGCACTGAATAAATGGTGCTAGATAATTCTTTACGCATGATGAATGTGCTTACACTCAAAAGAAGGCCTGTAGAAAATAAGAGAGCCCACATGAAGATGTGCCGGCATGCTTGTCCCGGATAATCCTGGAAAACACTTGTAGATAGAAAGCGAAATAGAAAACCCTCAGCTAAAAATTTTATTCTCTCCCGTTTACTTCTCTAGGAAAAATAACTTGCCGTGCGGTGGTAGGCGGATATATATTCGTCTTGAGAGAAATCCTTTTTAGCGCGCGAAACCATCTTGCTGGTTTACCCGTTTGCGCATATGCCCGTGTGCATATCAAACATCGAATTTCCAAGCGAAACGGAGAAGCAAAAATACGAAAATGAAAATGTCGTGTATAAAAAATTGAAGCTAAAATAAGTCACAGGCCAACGCTTGCTTGAAATGTTAAATATCCATAACTCAACGTACCTACTTTAAATTTTTACAGAAACTAGAACACACTATACTTTGTAGAAACTAACACAAAATTATATCGAATCAATGGTAGTTTTGTTATTTTAATTAATAAATCTGAAAATAATTTTTTTGGAATATCGAAATACTTATGTACAGCGCTCAAGTTGATTGCTAGAATGTCAAAACTTTTTGTAGTACTACTTTTGCTTGAATTACCCATATAATTATTTTGATAGTATGGTAAAATAACGTATAGTGATATAATCATATATATGAAATGAATGATTTTACTGAAATACACTGTCAAAAATGTTTGTGAATTTACAGTACAATTTACGTTACAATCAAAATGTGTAGTAAATTTACAAATCATGTAACGTTTCGCTTCATAATATTTGCAAATTTACAATAGAAATTTGCTGTGAATTTACAAATCTGGCGCGCCACGCATGCGCATTAAAGATTTGCGTATGTTTCACCACAAAATGTTTGCAATTTCACAACGTAGCTTTTCAAATTTACAGTACATTTTTGTTGAATGAAAAACTTTCAACACTTGAAAATTTACAACAGAAGTTTCTTATATAGTGTATCTAAAAATTCAGCTAAATGCAGATTTTAAAATAATTTTATTGGACCATCAAAATAATTGTGTAGGTAACTCAAGCAAAATGAGTAATACTGCAAAAAATTTTATTCTACACTGAAAAAAAGATTGGCTGCTGCAGCAAATTAGATGGTAAAATATAGCATAGCATTTTTAATTGGTTGTATCAGTCAATTTTTGGTTGCGTTAGCCTATCCGCAATGTTAGTATAGGATTTCGATAGGCTAACAACCAAAAATTGACTGATACAACCAATTAAAAATGCTATGCCATATTTTACCATCTAATTTACTGCAGCAGCTAATCTTTTTTTTCATTGTAGCAATCAACTTGAGTATTCCGCACAATAGTCCAATATAATTATTTTCAGATCTGTATCTAACTTTTTAGATACTTTTTAGAACTTCAGTAAAACTGTACTTTCCGTGTACACATCCGTAAACGGCACTTGGAATTTTGTTAGTTGAAACTTTTTACAGACAAAAAATGCGGGACAAAGAAGAGAAAACACAGATATGCACGCGTATCGAAGCGTTTAACAGACACCTGTTATACATAAACGTGACGAAAGTGCTTCTAATTAAAATTCTTGGCATTACTCGGTGAATTTTCAAGTGCAACAAGAATCGCTCGTTTATTCGAACTCACGCATGCATGCTTGTACACACGTACAACCATCGTGCGAGCCATTAGCAGTGAGAGAAAGGGGAAGTCTGGAAGCGTATGAGAAAGCTCGACAGTGAAAATATGGAAATACGTGGAAGATGTGATACGTGTGCAAAAATAGCGTGATGCATTTTCCAGTCTACTGCTCGTTAAGTTACGGTATCTGAAGTGAGATTTTCATCAATGCGCCGCGTTGAAGCTATGTCAGAAAAGGAAAAGTGGATGCAGACTCGCTTGATCAGCCGCTAGTGATGAGGGAAAGAAACACCGACGGGATATGATAAAAAAAACCATGTGCGACAGTAATACGGAGCAAATATGCTCAAACGTGTAAAAAAACAGTCCTTCGGTTAGTTAACGAATGGTAAAAACAAAGCAAGAGGAAATACGAAAGATTCGTAAAAATGATGAAGGATGTTTTCATGAAGAGAAGAAAATGTACGTGGTTTTGAATATTTATATTAGATATAGTGATAGCGCCATGCATGCCACATAGTCATAAAAACGACAGAAATAAATTTAGAAAGTACACCATTTCTGGTTCTTCTATCTCTTTCTTTATTCAGACGTTTTGTGTACAAAAATTTTTATTAATGTATATTGTCATGTGTATTCTCACAGATGGAGAAAAGAGAATATAAAAATGTATAGTATTTTTTAAAGATGTTTTAGAATGTCGCGGTAGTTATCCATTTAAAAACATTTTTTGCAAAGAAGAAAAAGAGAAAGGAGGAAAGAACGAAGAAAAACTACTCTCATAACCGTAGATAACGAATTATTAAGCTTTGTGTATTTTGTCCCAAATTATTGTTCTTTATCCATGCAGGCAAAAATGCATCAAGTTCATGAATGTATGAGAAAAGACAGAAACGTGCTTTTAAACGCAACACGAAAATATTGTTGTTCAAATAACACACGAATGCAGATAGTATCGTTATACTGTTAGACCAGAGTTGTTAGTGGTCAGAGAAAACCGGGAAAACTGGGAAAAGTTATGAAATTAAAAAATGTATTAATCTAAGATAAAATTAAATTACTGCAACACTAATTCTAAATTTAAACTTCATTTCTTTAAAAATATTAAACAAAATATTTTTAATTAGTTCAGGAAGAAGGATTATAAATATTTTTTATGATTTTTTAATTTTATAGTGAATAATTAGAAAGCCATTAACAGATAAAGTTAAAAAGAAAAACCATAATATCTTATTTTTGCAGAATCAAGATATATGTTAATGACATTTTATAAATTATTCACAGTATAGTAATATTATAAAAAGTTATACAAAATATTTACATCTTTTAGTGCATTTTTTAAACGCGGAAGGATTTATTGCGAGAGATGTTTTCAAAATTATGTAGTTTCAAGATAAAAATTTCTAATTAAGTTGATATAATTATAGAATATAGTATTTTGAGAAGGTTAAATCTTAATAAGCAATTAATGTACAAAAACACACACACACACACACACACACACACACACA